>NW_027210147.1:0-105581 GCF_027789765.1 Dendropsophus ebraccatus | reverse complement strand
GGCAGGCAGGTGTAGATCAAAAACCATTGTTATTTCTATATATTTGGGGGCCAATATAGACCTCTGCATACTGCTAAGATTCTGAGAAGTTACCCCATTTTTTTTTTTTTTTTTTTTTTTACAGTAGTCATTTACTATGTGGATGGGTGATGCATGCATGCCCAAACCTCTTACCCCACCCAAAATAAAGCCCTTGCTGGGTGCGTAGCCGTGTGTGCATGCCACTCTGGCCGTTCTTATCCGCTCTCTGGGGCGTGCACAAAGTGGTGGCATTGCTAATGCAATGTCCTGCCTTGGTTGCCATGGCAACACAAGTCAAAGTTCATATCCAGCCAGCTCATAGGCAAAGGTCGTATCCAGCTAGCTGGGGTGATGTCATCAAGGCAGCGATGACATATATAGGTGCCTATATAGGGGCAGGCAGCTTAGTTGCAGCCAGGCTTGCAACCAGGTAGGTAGCGTAGGTAGGTAGCTGGTAAGGTAAGTGCAGGCAGGTGTAGATCAAACCATTTTATTTCTATATATTTGGGGGGCCAATATAGACCTCTGCATACTGCTAAGATTCTGAGAAGTTACCCCATTTTTTTTTTTTTTTTTTTTACAGTAGTCATTTACTATGTGGATGGGTGGATGCATGCATGCCCAAACCTCTTACCCCACCCAAAATAAAGCCCTTGCTGGGTGCGTAGCCGTGTGTGCATGCCACTCTGGCCGTTCTTATCCGCTCTCTGGGGGCGTGCACAAAGTGGTGGCATTGCTAATGCAATGTCCTGCCTTGGTTGCCATGGCAACACAAGTCAAAGTTCATATCCAGCCAGCTCATAGGGCAAAGGTCGTATCCAGCTAGCTGGGGTGATGTCATCAAGGCAGCGATGACATATATAGGTGCCTATATAGGGGCAGGCAGCTTAGTTGCAGCCAGGCTTGCAACCAGGTAGGTAGCGTAGGTAGGTAGCTGGTAAGGTAAGTGCAGGCAGGTGTAGATCAAACCATTTTATTTCTATATATTTGGGGGGCCAATATAGACCTCTGCATACTGCTAAGATTCTGAGAAGTTACCCCATTTTTTTTTTTTTTTTTTTTTTTTTTACAGTAGTCATTTACTATGTGGATGGGTGGATGCATGCATGCCCAAACCTCTTACCCCACCCAAAATAAAGCCCTTGCTGGGTGCGTAGCCGTGTGTGCATGCCACTCTGGCCGTTCTTATCCGCTCTCTGGGGGCGTGCACAAAGTGGTGGCATTGCTAATGCAATGTCCTGCCTTGGTTGCCATGGCAACACAAGTCAAAGTTCATATCCAGCCAGCTCATAGGGCAAAGGTCGTATCCAGCTAGCTGGGGTGATGTCATCAAGGCAGCGATGACATATATAGGTGCCTATATAGGGGCAGGCAGCTTAGTTGCAGCCAGGCTTGCAACCAGGTAGGTAGCGTAGGTAGGTAGCTGGTAAGGTAAGTGCAGGCAGGTGTAGATCAAACCATTTTATTTCTATATATTTGGGGGGCCAATATAGACCTCTGCATACTGCTAAGATTCTGAGAAGTTACCCCATTTTTATTTTTTTATTTTTTTTTTTTTTACAGTAGTCATTTACTATGTGGATGGGTGGATGCATGCATGCCCAAACCTCTTACCCCACCCAAAATAAAGCCCTTGCTGGGTGCGTAGCCGTGTGTGCATGCCACTCTGGCCGTTCTTATCCGCTCTCTGGGGGCGTGCACAAAGTGGTGGCATTGCTAATGCAATGTCCTGCCTTGGTTGCCATGGCAACACAAGTCAAAGTTCATATCCAGCCAGCTCATAGGGCAAAGGTCGTATCCAGCTAGCTGGGGTGATGTCATCAAGGCAGCGATGACATATATAGGTGCCTATATAGGGGCAGGCAGCTTAGTTGCAGCCAGGCTTGCAACCAGGTAGGTAGCGTAGGTAGGTAGCTGGTAAGGTAAGTGCAGGCAGGTGTAGATCAAACCATTTTATTTCTATATATTTGGGGGGCCAATATAGACCTCTGCATACTGCTAAGATTCTGTTAAGTTACCCCATTTTTTTTTTTTTTTTTTTTTTTTTTTTTACAGTAGTCATTTACTATGTGGATGGGTGGATGCATGCATGCCCAAACCTCTTACCCCACCCAAAATAAAGCCCTTGCTGGGTGCGTAGCCGTGTGTGCATGCCACTCTGGCCGTTCTTATCCGCTCTCTGGGGGCGTGCACAAAGTGGTGGCATTGCTAATGCAATGTCCTGCCTTGGTTGCCATGGCAAACACAAGTCAAAGTTCATATCCAGCCAGCTCATAGGGCAAAGGTCGTATCCAGCTAGCTGGGGTGATGTCATCAAGGCAGCGATGACATATATAGGTGCCTATATAGGGGCAGGCAGCTTAGTTGCAGCCAGGCTTGCAACCAGGTAGGTAGCGTAGGTAGGTAGCTGGTAAGGTAAGTGCAGGCAGGTGTAGATCAAACCATTTTATTTCTATATATTTGGGGGGCCAATATAGACCTCTGCATACTGCTAAGATTCTGAGAAGTTACCCCATTTTTTTTTTTTTTTTTTTTTTTTTACAGTAGTCATTTACTATGTGGATGGGTGGATGCATGCATGCCCAAACCTCTTACCCCACCCAAAATAAAGCCCTTGCTGGGTGCGTAGCCGTGTGTGCATGCCACTCTGGCCGTTCTTATCCGCTCTCTGGGGGCGTGCACAAAGTGGTGGCATTGCTAATGCAATGTCCTGCCTTGGTTGCCATGGCAACACAAGTCAAAGTTCATATCCAGCCAGCTCATAGGGCAAAGGTCGTATCCAGCTAGCTGGGGTGATGTCATCAAGGCAGCGATGACATATATAGGTGCCTATATAGGGGCAGGCAGCTTAGTTGCAGCCAGGCTTGCAACCAGGTAGGTAGCGTAGGTAGGTAGCTGGTAAGGTAAGTGCAGGCAGGTGTAGATCAAACCATTTTATTTCTATATATTTGGGGGGCCAATATAGACCTCTGCATACTGCTAAGATTCTGAGAAGTTACCCCATTTTTTTTTTTTTTTTTTTTACAGTAGTCATTTACTATGTGGATGGGTGGATGCATGCATGCCCAAACCTCTTACCCCACCCAAAATAAAGCCCTTGCTGGGTGCGTAGCCGTGTGTGCATGCCACTCTGGCCGTTCTTATCCGCTCTCTGGGGGCGTGCACAAAGTGGTGGCATTGCTAATGCAATGTCCTGCCTTGGTTGCCATGGCAACACAAGTCAAAGTTCATATCCAGCCAGCTCATAGGGCAAAGGTCGTATCCAGCTAGCTGGGGTGATGTCATCAAGGCAGCGATGACATATATAGGTGCCTATATAGGGGCAGGCAGCTTAGTTGCAGCCAGGCTTGCAACCAGGTAGGTAGCGTAGGTAGGTAGCTGGTAAGGTAAGTGCAGGCAGGTGTAGATCAAACCATTTTATTTCTATATATTTGGGGGGCCAATATAGACCTCTGCATACTGCTAAGATTCTGAGAAGTTACCCCATTTTTTTTTTTTTTTTTTTTTTTTTTACAGTAGTCATTTACTATGTGGATGGGTGGATGCATGCATGCCCAAACCTCTTACCCCACCCAAAATAAAGCCCTTGCTGGGTGCGTAGCCGTGTGTGCATGCCACTCTGGCCGTTCTTATCCGCTCTCTGGGGGCGTGCACAAAGTGGTGGCATTGCTAATGCAATGTCCTGCCTTGGTTGCCATGGCAACACAAGTCAAAGTTCATATCCAGCCAGCTCATAGGGCAAAGGTCGTATCCAGCTAGCTGGGGTGATGTCATCAAGGCAGCGATGACATATATAGGTGCCTATATAGGGGCAGGCAGCTTAGTTGCAGCCAGGCTTGCAACCAGGTAGGTAGCGTAGGTAGGTAGCTGGTAAGGTAAGTGCAGGCAGGTGTAGATCAAACCATTTTATTTCTATATATTTGGGGGGCCAATATAGACCTCTGCATACTGCTAAGATTCTGAGAAGTTACCCCATTTTTTTTTTTTTTTTTTTTTTTTACAGTAGTCATTTTACTATGTGGATGGGTGGATGCATGCATGCCCAAACCTCTTACCCCACCCAAAATAAAGCCCTTGCTGGGTGCGTAGCCGTGTGTGCATGCCACTCTGGCCGTTCTTATCCGCTCTCTGGGGGCGTGCACAAAGTTGTGGCATTGCTAATGCAATGTCCTGCCTTGGTTGCCATGGCAACACAAGTCAAAGTTCATATCCAGCCAGCTCATAGGGCAAAGGTCGTATCCAGCTAGCTGGGGTGATGTCATCAAGGCAGCGATGACATATATAGGTGCCTATATAGGGGCAGGCAGCTTAGTTGCAGCCAGGCTTGCAACCAGGTAGGTAGCGTAGGTAGGTAGCTGGTAAGGTAAGTGCAGGCAGGTGTAGATCAAACCATTTTATTTCTATATATTTGGGGGGCCAATATAGACCTCTGCATACTGCTAAGATTCTGAGAAGTTACCCCCATTTTTTTTTTTTTTTTTTTTTTTTTTTTTTTTACAGTAGTCATTTACTATGTGGATGGGTGGATGCATGCATGCCCAAACCTCTTACCCCACCCAAAATAAAGCCCTTGCTGGGTGCGTAGCCGTGTGTGCATGCCACTCTGGCCGTTCTTATCCGCTCTCTGGGGGCGTGCACAAAGTGGTGGCATTGCTAATGCAATGTCCTGCCTTGGTTGCCATGGCAACACAAGTCAAAGTTCATATCCAGCCAGCTCATAGGGCAAAAGGTCGTATCCAGCTAGCTGGGGTGATGTCATCAAGGCAGCGATGACATATATAGGTGCCTATATAGGGGGCAGGCAGCTTAGTTGCAGCCAGGCTTGCAACCAGGTAGGTAGCGTAGGTAGGTAGCTGGTAAGGTAAGTGCAGGCAGGTGTAGATCAAACCATTTTATTTCTATATATTTGGGGGGCCAATATAGACCTCTGCATACTGCTAAGATTCTGAGAAGTTACACCATTTTTTTTTTTTTTTTTTTTTTACAGTAGTCATTTACTATGTGGATGGGTGGATGCATGCATGCCCAAACCTCTTACCCCACCCAAAATAAAGCCCTTGCTGGGTGCGTAGCCGTGTGTGCATGCCACTCTGGCCGTTCTTATCCGCTCTCTGGGGGCGTGCACAAAGTGGTGGCATTGCTAATGCAATGTCCTGCCTTGGTTGCCATGGCAACACAAGGTCAAAGTTCATATCCAGCCAGGCTCATAGGGCAAAGGTCGTATCCAGCTAGCTGGGTGATGTCATCAAGGCGCGATGACATATATAGGTGCCTATATAGGGGCAGGCAGCTTAGTTGCAGCCAGGCTTGCAACCAGGTAGGTAGCGTAGGTAGGTAGCTGGTAAGGTAAGTGCAGGCAGGTGTAGATCAAACCATTTTTTTTTTATATATTTGGTGGGCCAATATAGACCTCTGCATACTGCTAAGATTCTGAGAAGTTACCCCATTTTTTTTTTTTTTTTTTTTTACAGTAGTCATTTACTATGTGGATGGGTGGATGCATGCATGCCCAAACCTCTTACCCCACCCAAAATAAAAGCCCTTGCTGGGTGCGTAGCCGTGTGTGCATGCCACTCTGGCCGTTCTTATCCGCTCTCTGGGGAGCGTGCACAAAGTGGTGGCATTGCTAATGCAATGTCCTGCCTTGGTTGCCATGGCAACACAAGTCCAAAGTTCATATCCAGCCAGCTCATAGGGCAAAGGTCGTATCCAGCTAGCTGGGGTGATGTCATCAAGGCAGCGATGACATATATAGGTGCCTATATAGGGGCAGGCAGCTTAGTTGCAGCCAGGCTTGCAACCAGGTAGGTAGCGTAGGTAGGTAGCTGGTAAGGTAAGTGCAGGCAGGTGTAGATCAAACCATTTTATTTCTATATATTTGGGGGGCCAATATAGACCTCTGCATACTGCTAAGATTCTGAGAAGTTACCCCATTTTTTTTTTTTTTTTTTTTTTTTTACAGTAGTCATTTACTATGTGGATGGGTGGATGCATGCATGCCCAAACCTCTTACCCCACCCAAAATAAAGCCCTTGCTGGGTGCGTAGCCGTGTGTGCATGCCACTCTGGCCGTTCTTATCCGCTCTCTGGGGGCGTGCACAAAGTGGTGGCATTGCTAATGCAATGTCCTGCCTTGGTTGCCATGGCAACACAAGTCAAAGTTCATATCCAGCCAGCTCATAGGGCAAAGGTCGTATCCAGCTAGCTGGGGTGATGTCATCAAGGCAGCGATGACATATATAGGTGCCTATATAGGGGCAGGCAGCTTAGTTGCAGCCAGGCTTGCAACCAGGTAGGTAGCGTAGGTAGGTAGCTGGTAAGGTAAGTGCAGGCAGGTGTAGATCAAACCATTTTATTTCTATATATTTGGGGGGCCAATATAGACCTCTGCATACTGCTAAGATTCTGAGAAGTTACCCCATTTTTTTTTTTTTTTTTTTTACAGTAGTCATTTACTATGTGGATGGGTGGATGCATGCATGCCCAAACCTCTTACCCCACCCAAAATAAAGCCCTTGCTGGGTGCGTAGCCGTGTGTGCATGCCACTCTGGCCGTTCTTATCCGCTCTCTGGGGGCGTGCACAAAGTGGTGGCATTGCTAATGCAATGTCCTGCCTTGGTTGCCATGGCAACACAAGTCAAAGTTCATATCCAGCCAGCTCATAGGGCAAAGGTCGTATCCAGCTAGCTGGGGTGATGTCATCAAGGCAGCGATGACATATATAGGTGCCTATATAGGGGCAGGCAGCTTAGTTGCAGCCAGGCTTGCAACCAGGTAGGTAGCGTAGGTAGGTAGCTGGTAAGGTAAGTGCAGGCAGGTGTAGATCAAACCATTTTATTTCTATATATTTGGGGGGCCAATATAGACCTCTGCATACTGCTAAGATTCTGAGAAGTTACCCCATTTTTTTTTTTTTTTTTTTTTTACAGTAGTCATTTACTATGTGGATGGGTGGATGCATGCATGCCCAAACCTCTTACCCCACCCAAAATAAAGCCCTTGCTGGGTGCGTAGCCGTGTGTGCATGCCACTCTGGCCGTTCTTATCCGCTCTCTGGGGGCGTGCACAAAGTGGTGGCATTGCTAATGCAATGTCCTGCCTTGGTTGCCATGGCAACACAAGTCAAAGTTCATATCCAGCCAGCTCATAGGGCAAAGGTCGTATCCAGCTAGCTGGGGTGATGTCATCAAGGCAGCGATGACATATATAGGTGCCTATATAGGGGCAGGCAGCTTAGTTGCAGCCAGGCTTGCAACCAGGTAGGTAGCGTAGGTAGGTAGCTGGTAAGGTAAGTGCAGGCAGGTGTAGATCAAACCATTTTATTTCTATATATTTGGGGGGCCAATATAGACCTCTGCATACTGCTAAGATTCTGAGAAGTTACCCATTTTTTTTTTTTTTTTTTTTTTTTACAGTAGTCATTTACTATGTGGATGGGTGGATGCATGCATGCCCAAACCTCTTACCCCACCCAAAATAAAGCCCTTGCTGGGTGCGTAGCCGTGTGTGCATGCCACTCTGGCCGTTCTTATCCGCTCTCTGGGGGCGTGCACAAAGTGGTGGCATTGCTAATGCAATGTCCTGCCTTGGTTGCCATGGCAACACAAGTCAAAGTTCATATCCAGCCAGCTCATAGGGCAAAGGTCGTATCCAGCTAGCTGGGGTGATGTCATCAAGGCAGCGATGACATATATAGGTGCCTATATAGGGGCAGGCAGCTTAGTTGCAGCCAGGCTTGCAACCAGGTAGGTAGCGTAGGTAGGTAGCTGGTAAGGTAAGTGCAGGCAGGTGTAGATCAAACCATTTTATTTCTATATATTTGGGGGGCCAATATAGACCTCTGCATACTGCTAAGATTCTGAGAAGTTACCCCATTTTTTTTTTTTTTTTTTTTACAGTAGTCATTTACTATGTGGATGGGTGGATGCATGCATGCCCAAACCTCTTACCCCACCCAAAATAAAGCCCTTGCTGGGTGCGTAGCCGTGTGTGCATGCCACTCTGGCCGTTCTTATCCGCTCTCTGGGGGCGTGCACAAAGTGGTGGCATTGCTAATGCAATGTCCTGCCTTGGTTGCCATGGCAACACAAGTCAAAGTTCATATCCAGCCAGCTCATAGGGCAAAGGTCGTATCCAGCTAGCTGGGGTGATGTCATCAAGGCAGCGATGACATATATAGGTGCCTATATAGGGGCAGGCAGCTTAGTTGCAGCCAGGCTTGCAACCAGGTAGGTAGCGTAGGTAGGTAGCTGGTAAGGTAAGTGCAGGCAGGTGTAGATCAAACCATTTTATTTCTATATATTTGGGGGGCCAATATAGACCTCTGCATACTGCTAAGATTCTGAGAAGTTACCCCATTTTTTTTTTTTTTTTTTTTTTTTTTTACAGTAGTCATTTACTATGTGGATGGGTGGATGCATGCATGCCCAAACCTCTTACCCCACCCAAAATAAAGCCCTTGCTGGGTGCGTAGCCGTGTGTGCATGCCACTCTGGCCGTTCTTATCCGCTCTCTGGGGGCGTGCACAAAGTGGTGGCATTGCTAATGCAATGTCCTGCCTTGGTTGCCATGGCAACACAAGTCAAAGTTCATATCCAGCCAGCTCATAGGGCAAAGGTCGTATCCAGCTAGCTGGGGTGATGTCATCAAGGCAGCGATGACATATATAGGTGCCTATATAGGGGCAGGCAGCTTAGTTGCAGCCAGGCTTGCAACCAGGTAGGTAGCGTAGGTAGGTAGCTGGTAAGGTAAGTGCAGGCAGGTGTAGATCAAACCATTTTATTTCTATATATTTGGGGGGCCAATATAGACCTCTGCATACTGCTAAGATTCTGAGAAGTTACCCCATTTTTTTTTTTTTTTTTTTACAGTAGTCATTTACTATGTGGATGGGTGGATGCATGCATGCCCAAACCTCTTACCCCACCCAAAATAAAGCCCTTGCTGGGTGCGTAGCCGTGTGTGCATGCCACTCTGGCCGTTCTTATCCGCTCTCTGGGGGCGTGCACAAAGTGGTGGCATTGCTAATGCAATGTCCTGCCTTGGTTGCCATGGCAACACAAGTCAAAGTTCATATCCAGCCAGCTCATAGGGCAAAGGTCGTATCCAGCTAGCTGGGGTGATGTCATCAAGGCAGCGATGACATATATAGGTGCCTATATAGGGGCAGGCAGCTTAGTTGCAGCCAGGCTTGCAACCAGGTAGGTAGCGTAGGTAGGTAGCTGGTAAGGTAAGTGCAGGCAGGTGTAGATCAAACCATTTTATTTCTATATATTTGGGGGGCCAATATAGACCTCTGCATACTGCTAAGATTCTGAGAAGTTACCCCATTTTTTTTTTTTTTTTTTTTTTACAGTAGTCATTTACTATGTGGATGGGTGGATGCATGCATGCCCAAACCTCTTACCCCACCCAAAATAAAGCCCTTGCTGGGTGCGTAGCCGTGTGTGCATGCCACTCTGGCCGTTCTTATCCGCTCTCTGGGGGCGTGCACAAAGTGGTGGCATTGCTAATGCAATGTCCTGCCTTGGTTGCCATGGCAACACAAGTCAAAGTTCATATCCAGCCAGCTCATAGGGCAAAGGTCGTATCCAGCTAGCTGGGGTGATGTCATCAAGGCAGCGATGACATATATAGGTGCCTATATAGGGGCAGGCAGCTTAGTTGCAGCCAGGCTTGCAACCAGGTAGGTAGCGTAGGTAGGTAGCTGGTAAGGTAAGTGCAGGCAGGTGTAGATCAAACCATTTTATTTCTATATATTTGGGGGGCCAATATAGACCTCTGCATACTGCTAAGATTCTGAGAAGTTACCCCATTTTTTTTTTTTTTTTTTTTTTACAGTAGTCATTTACTATGTGGATGGGTGGATGCATGCATGCCCAAACCTCTTACCCCACCCAAAATAAAGCCCTTGCTGGGTGCGTAGCCGTGTGTGCATGCCACTCTGGCCGTTCTTATCCGCTCTCTGGGGGCGTGCACAAAGTGGTGGCATTGCTAATGCAATGTCCTGCCTTGGTTGCCATGGCAACACAAGTCAAAGTTCATATCCAGCCAGCTCATAGGGCAAAGGTCGTATCCAGCTAGCTGGGGTGATGTCATCAAGGCAGCGATGACATATATAGGTGCCTATATAGGGGCAGGCAGCTTAGTTGCAGCCAGGCTTGCAACCAGGTAGGTAGCGTAGGTAGGTAGCTGGTAAGGTAAGTGCAGGCAGGTGTAGATCAAACCATTTTATTTCTATATATTTGGGGGGCCAATATAGACCTCTGCATACTGCTAAGATTCTGAGAAGTTACCCCATTTTTTTTTTTTTTTTTTTTTTTTACAGTAGTCATTTACTATGTGGATGGGTGGATGCATGCATGCCCAAACCTCTTACCCCACCCAAAATAAAGCCCTTGCTGGGTGCGTAGCCGTGTGTGCATGCCACTCTGGCCGTTCTTATCCGCTCTCTGGGGGCGTGCACAAAGTGGTGGCATTGCTAATGCAATGTCCTGCCTTGGTTGCCATGGCAACACAAGTCAAAGTTCATATCCAGCCAGCTCATAGGGCAAAGGTCGTATCCAGCTAGCTGGGGTGATGTCATCAAGGCAGCGATGACATATATAGGTGCCTATATAGGGGCAGGCAGCTTAGTTGCAGCCAGGCTTGCAACCAGGTAGGTAGCGTAGGTAGGTAGCTGGTAAGGTAAGTGCAGGCAGGTGTAGATCAAACCATTTTATTTCTATATATTTGGGGGGCCAATATAGACCTCTGCATACTGCTAAGATTCTGAGAAGTTACCCCATTTTTTTTTTTTTTTTTTTTTTACAGTAGTCATTTACTATGTGGATGGGTGGATGCATGCATGCCCAAACCTCTTACCCCACCCAAAATAAAGCCCTTGCTGGGTGCGTAGCCGTGTGTGCATGCCACTCTGGCCGTTCTTATCCGCTCTCTGGGGGCGTGCACAAAGTGGTGGCATTGCTAATGCAATGTCCTGCCTTGGTTGCCATGGCAACACAAGTCAAAGTTCATATCCAGCCAGCTCATAGGGCAAAGGTCGTATCCAGCTAGCTGGGGTGATGTCATCAAGGCAGCGATGACATATATAGGTGCCTATATAGGGGCAGGCAGCTTAGTTGCAGCCAGGCTTGCAACCAGGTAGGTAGCGTAGGTAGGTAGCTGGTAAGGTAAGTGCAGGCAGGTGTAGATCAAACCATTTTATTTCTATATATTTGGGGGGCCAATATAGACCTCTGCATACTGCTAAGATTCTGAGAAGTTACCCCATTTTTTTTTTTTTTTTTTTTTTTTACAGTAGTCATTTACTATGTGGATGGGTGGATGCATGCATGCCCAAACCTCTTACCCCACCCAAAATAAAGCCCTTGCTGGGTGCGTAGCCGTGTGTGCATGCCACTCTGGCCGTTCTTATCCGCTCTCTGGGGGCGTGCACAAAGTGGTGGCATTGCTAATGCAATGTCCTGCCTTGGTTGCCATGGCAACACAAGTCAAAGTTCATATCCAGCCAGCTCATAGGGCAAAGGTCGTATCCAGCTAGCTGGGGTGATGTCATCAAGGCAGCGATGACATATATAGGTGCCTATATAGGGGCAGGCAGCTTAGTTGCAGCCAGGCTTGCAACCAGGTAGGTAGCGTAGGTAGGTAGCTGGTAAGGTAAGTGCAGGCAGGTGTAGATCAAACCATTTTATTTCTATATATTTGGGGGGCCAATATAGACCTCTGCATACTGCTAAGATTCTGAGAAGTTACCCCATTTTTTTTTTTTTTTTTTTTACAGTAGTCATTTACTATGTGGATGGGTGGATGCATGCATGCCCAAACCTCTTACCCCACCCAAAATAAAGCCCTTGCTGGGTGCGTAGCCGTGTGTGCATGCCACTCTGGCCGTTCTTATCCGCTCTCTGGGGGCGTGCACAAAGTGGTGGCATTGCTAATGCAATGTCCTGCCTTGGTTGCCATGGCAACACAAGTCAAAGTTCATATCCAGCCAGCTCATAGGGCAAAGGTCGTATCCAGCTAGCTGGGGTGATGTCATCAAGGCAGCGATGACATATATAGGTGCCTATATAGGGGCAGGCAGCTTAGTTGCAGCCAGGCTTGCAACCAGGTAGGTAGCGTAGGTAGGTAGCTGGTAAGGTAAGTGCAGGCAGGTGTAGATCAAACCATTTTATTTCTATATATTTGGGGGGCCAATATAGACCTCTGCATACTGCTAAGATTCTGAGAAGTTACCCCATTTTTTTTTTTTTTTTTTTTACAGTAGTCATTACTATGTGGATGGGTGGATGCATGCATGCCCAAACCTCTTACCCCACCCAAAATAAAGCCCTTGCTGGGTGCGTAGCCGTGTGTGCATGCCACTCTGGCCGTTCTTATCCGCTCTCTGGGGGCGTGCACAAAGTGGTGGCATTGCTAATGCAATGTCCTGCCTTGGTTGCCATGGCAACACAAGTCAAAGTTCATATCCAGGGCTCATAGGGGGGCAAAGGTATCCAGCTAGCTGGGGGGGTGATGTCATCAAGGATGACATATATAGGTGCCTATATAGGGGGGGGCAGGCAGCTTGCAGGCAGCCAGGCAACCAGGTAGGTAGCGTAGGTAGGTAGCTGGTAAGGTAAGTGCAGGCAGGTGTAGATCAAACCATTTTATTTATATATTTGGGGGGGGGGGGGGGACCTCTGCATACTGCTAAGATTCTGAGAAGTTACCCCATTTTTTTTTTTTTTTTTTTTACAGTAGTCATTTACTATGTGGATGGGTGGATGCATGCATGCCCAAACCTCTTACCCCACCCAAAATAAAGCCCTTGCTGGGTGCGTAGCCGTGTGTGCATGCCACTCTGGCCGTTCTTATCCGCTCTCTGGGGGCGTGCACAAAGTGGTGGCATGCTAATGCAATGTCCTGCCTTGGTTGCCATGGCAACACAAGTCAAAGTTCATATCCAGCCAGCTCATAGGGCAAAGGTCGTATCCAGCTAGCTGGGGTGATGTGATCAAGGCAGCGATGACATATATAGGTGCCTATATAGGGGCAGGCAGCTTAGTTGCAGCCAGGCTTGCAACCAGGTAGGTAGCGTAGGTAGGTAGCTGGTAAGGTAAGTGCAGGCAGGTGTAGATCAAACCATTTTATTTCTATATATTTGGGGGGCCAATATAGACCTCTGCATACTGCTAAGATTCTGAGAAGTTACCCCATTTTTTTTTTTTTTTTTTTTTTTTTTACAGTAGTCATTTACTATGTGGATGGGTGGATGCATGCATGCCCAAACCTCTTACCCCACCCAAAATAAAGCCCTTGCTGGGTGCGTAGCCGTGTGTGCATGCCACTCTGGCCGTTCTTATCCGCTCTCTGGGGGCGTGCACAAAGTGGTGGCATTGCTAATGCAATGTCCTGCCTTGGTTGCCATGGCAACACAAGTCAAAGTTCATATCCAGCCAGCTCATAGGGCAAAGGTCGTATCCAGCTAGCTGGGGTGATGTCATCAAGGCAGCGATGACATATATAGGTGCCTATATAGGGGCAGGCAGCTTAGTTGCAGCCAGGCTTGCAACCAGGTAGGTAGCGTAGGTAGGTAGCTGGTAAGGTAAGTGCAGGCAGGTGTAGATCAAACCATTTTATTTCTATATATTTGGGGGGCCAATATAGACCTCTGCATACTGCTAAGATTCTGAGAAGTTACCCCATTTTTTTTTTTTTTTTTTTTTTTTTTACAGTAGTCATTTACTATGTGGATGGGTGGATGCATGCATGCCCAAACCTCTTACCCCACCCAAAATAAAGCCCTTGCTGGGTGCGTAGCCGTGTGTGCATGCCACTCTGGCCGTTCTTATCCGCTCTCTGGGGGCGTGCACAAAGTGGTGGCATTGCTAATGCAATGTCCTGCCTTGGTTGCCATGGCAACACAAGTCAAAGTTCATATCCAGCCAGCTCATAGGGCAAAGGTCGTATCCAGCTAGCTGGGGTGATGTCATCAAGGCAGCGATGACATATATAGGTGCCTATATAGGGGCAGGCAGCTTAGTTGCAGCCAGGCTTGCAACCAGGTAGGTAGCGTAGGTAGGTAGCTGGTAAGGTAAGTGCAGGCAGGTGTAGATCAAACCATTTTATTTCTATATATTTGGGGGGCCAATATAGACCTCTGCATACTGCTAAGATTCTGAGAAGTTACCCCATTTTTTTTTTTTTTTTTTTTTTTACAGTAGTCATTTACTATGTGGATGGGTGGATGCATGCATGCCCAAACCTCTTACCCCACCCAAAATAAAGCCCTTGCTGGGTGCGTAGCCGTGTGTGCATGCCACTCTGGCCGTTCTTATCCGCTCTCTGGGGGCGTGCACAAAGTGGTGGCATTGCTAATGCAATGTCCTGCCTTGGTTGCCATGGCAACACAAGTCAAAGTTCATATCCAGCCAGCTCATAGGGCAAAGGTCGTATCCAGCTAGCTGGGGTGATGTCATCAAGGCAGCGATGACATATATAGGTGCCTATATAGGGGCAGGCAGCTTAGTTGCAGCCAGGCTTGCAACCAGGTAGGTAGCGTAGGTAGGTAGCTGGTAAGGTAAGTGCAGGCAGGTGTAGATCAAACCATTTTATTTCTATATATTTGGGGGGCCAATATAGACCTCTGCATACTGCTAGATTCTGAGAAGTTTCCCCCATTTTTTTTTTTTTTTTTTTTTTACAGTAGTCATTTACTATGTGGATGGGTGGATGCATGCATGCCCAAACCTCTTACCCCACCCAAAATAAAGCCCTTGCTGGGTGCGTAGCCGTGTGTGCATGCCACTCTGGCCGTTCTTATCCGCTCTCTGGGGGCGTGCACAAAGTGGTGGCATTGCTAATGCAATGTCCTGCCTTGGTTGCCATGGCAACACAAGTCAAAGTTCATATCCAGCCAGCTCATAGGGCAAAGGTCGTATCCAGCTAGCTGGGGTGATGTCATCAAGGCAGCGATGACATATATAGGTGCCTATATAGGGGCAGGCAGCTTAGTTGCAGCCAGGCTTGCAACCAGGTAGGTAGCGTAGGTAGGTAGCTGGTAAGGTAAGTGCAGGCAGGTGTAGATCAAACCATTTTATTTCTATATATTTGGGGGGGCCAATATAGACCTCTGCATACTGCTAAGATTCTGAGAAGTTACCCCATTTTTTTTTTTTTTTTTTTACAGTAGTCATTTACTATGTGGATGGGTGGATGCATGCATGCCCAAACCTCTTACCCCACCCAAAATAAAGCCCTTGCTGGGTGCGTAGCCGTGTGTGCATGCCACTCTGGCCGTTCTTATCCGCTCTCTGGGGGCGTGCACAAAGTGGTGGCATTGCTAATGCAATGTCCTGCCTTGGTTGCCATGGCAACACAAGTCAAAGTTCATATCCAGCCAGCTCATAGGGCAAAGGTCGTATCCAGCTAGCTGGGGTGATGTCATCAAGGCAGCGATGACATATATAGGTGCCTATATAGGGGCAGGCAGCTTAGTTGCAGCCAGGCTTGCAACCAGGTAGGTAGCGTAGGTAGGTAGCTGGTAAGGTAAGTGCAGGCAGGTGTAGATCAAACCATTTTATTTCTATATATTTGGGGGGCCAATATAGACCTCTGCATACTGCTAAGATTCTGAGAAGTTACCACCCATTTTTTTTTTTTTTTTTTTTTTTTTTTACAGTAGTCATTTACTATGTGGATGGGTGGATGCATGCATGCCCAAACCTCTTACCCCACCCAAAATAAAGCCCTTGCTGGGTGCGTAGCCGTGTGTGCATGCCACTCTGGCCGTTCTTATCCGCTCTCTGGGGGCGTGCACAAAGTGGTGGCATTGCTAATGCAATGTCCTGCCTTGGTTGCCATGGCAACACAAGTCAAAGTTCATATCCAGCCAGCTCATAGGGCAAAGGTCGTATCCAGCTAGCTGGGGTGATGTCATCAAGGCAGCGATGACATATATAGGTGCCTATATAGGGGCAAGGCAGCTTAGTTGCAGCCAGGCTTGCAACCAGGTAGGTAGCGTAGGTAGGTAGCTGGTAAGGTAAGTGCAGGCAGGTGTAGATCAAACCATTTTATTTCTATATATTTGGGGGGCCAATATAGACCTCTGCATACTGCTAAGATTCTGAGAAGTTACCCCATTTTTTTTTTTTTTTTTTTTTTACAGTAGTCATTTACTATGTGGATGGGTGGATGCATGCATGCCCAAACCTCTTACCCCATCAAAATAAAGCCCTTGCTGGGTGCGTAGCCGTGTGTGCATGCCACTCTGGCCGTTCTTATCCGCTCTCTGGGGGCGTGCACAAAGTGGTGGCATTGCTAATGCAATGTCCTGCCTTGGTTGCCATGGCAACACAAGTCAAAGTTCATATCCAGCCAGCTCATAGGGCAAAGGTCGTATCCAGCTAGCTGGGGTGATGTCATCAAGGCAGCGATGACATATATAGGTGCCTATATAGGGGCAGGCAGCTTAGTTGCAGCCAGGCTTGCAACCAGGTAGGTAGCGTAGGTAGGTAGCTGGTAAGGTAAGTGCAGGCAGGTGTAGATCAAACCATTTTATTTCTATATATTTGGGGGGCCAATATAGACCTCTGCATACTGCTAAGATTCTGAGAAGTTACCCCATTTTTTTTTTTTTTTTTTTTTTTTACAGTAGTCATTTACTATGTGGATGGGTGGATGCATGCATGCCCAAACCTCTTACCCCACCCAAAATAAAGCCCTTGCTGGGTGCGTAGCCGTGTGTGCATGCCACTCTGGCCGTTCTTATCCGCTCTCTGGGGGCGTGCACAAAGTGGTGGCATTGCTAATGCAATGTCCTGCCTTGGTTGCCATGGCAACACAAGTCAAAGTTCATATCCAGCCAGCTCATAGGGCAAAGGTCGTATCCAGCTAGCTGGGGTGATGTCATCAAGGCAGCGATGACATATATAGGTGCCTATATAGGGGCAGGCAGCTTAGTTGCAGCCAGGCTTGCAACCAGGTAGGTAGCGTAGGTAGGTAGCTGGTAAGGTAAGTGCAGGCAGGTGTAGATCAAACCATTTTATTTCTATATATTTGGGGGGCCAATATAGACCTCTGCATACTGCTAAGATTCTGAGAAGTTACCCCATTTTTTTTTTTTTTTTTTTTTTTTTACAGTAGTCATTTACTATGTGGATGGGTGGATGCATGCATGCCCAAACCTCTTACCCCACCCAAAATAAAGCCCTTGCTGGGTGCGTAGCCGTGTGTGCATGCCACTCTGGCCGTTCTTATCCGCTCTCTGGGGGCGTGCACAAAGTGGTGGCATTGCTAATGCAATGTCCTGCCTTGGTTGCCATGGCAACACAAGTCAAAGTTCATATCCAGCCAGCTCATAGGGCAAAGGTCGTATCCAGCTAGCTGGGGTGATGTCATCAAGGCAGCGATGACATATATAGGTGCCTATATAGGGGCAGGCAGCTTAGTTGCAGCCAGGCTTGCAACCAGGTAGGTAGCGTAGGTAGGTAGCTGGTAAGGTAAGTGCAGGCAGGTGTAGATCAAACCATTTTATTTCTATATATTTGGGGGGCCAATATAGACCTCTGCATACTGCTAAGATTCTGAGAAGTTACCCCATTTTTTTTTTATTTTTTTTTTTACAGTAGTCATTTACTATGTGGATGGGTGGATGCATGCATGCCCAAACCTCTTACCCCACCCAAAATAAAGCCCTTGCTGGGTGCGTAGCCGTGTGTGCATGCCACTCTGGCCGTTCTTATCCGCTCTCTGGGGGCGTGCACAAAGTGGTGGCATTGCTAATGCAATGTCCTGCCTTGGTTGCCATGGCAACACAAGTCAAAGTTCATATCCAGCCAGCTCATAGGGCAAAGGTCGTATCCAGCTAGCTGGGGTGATGTCATCAAGGCAGCGATGACATATATAGGTGCCTATATAGGGGCAGGCAGCTTAGTTGCAGCCAGGCTTGCAACCAGGTAGGTAGCGTAGGTAGGTAGCTGGTAAGGTAAGTGCAGGCAGGTGTAGATCAAACCATTTTATTTCTATATATTTGGGGGGCCAATATAGACCTCTGCATACTGCTAAGATTCTGAGAAGTTACCCCATTTTTTTTTTTTTTTTTTTTTTACAGTAGTCATTTACTATGTGGATGGGTGGATGCATGCATGCCCAAACCTCTTACCCCACCCAAAATAAAGCCCTTGCTGGGTGCGTAGCCGTGTGTGCATGCCACTCTGGCCGTTCTTATCCGCTCTCTGGGGGCGTGCACAAAGTGGTGGCATTGCTAATGCAATGTCCTGCCTTGGTTGCCATGGCAACACAAGTCAAAGTTCATATCCAGCCAGCTCATAGGGCAAAGGTCGTATCCAGCTAGCTGGGGTGATGTCATCAAGGCAGCGATGACATATATAGGTGCCTATATAGGGGCAGGCAGCTTAGTTGCAGCCAGGCTTGCAACCAGGTAGGTAGCGTAGGTAGGTAGCTGGTAAGGTAAGTGCAGGCAGGTGTAGATCAAACCATTTTATTTCTATATATTTGGGGGGCCAATATAGACCTCTGCATACTGCTAAGATTCTGAGAAGTTACCCCATTTTTTTTTTTTTTTTTTTTTTACAGTAGTCATTTACTATGTGGATGGGTGGATGCATGCATGCCCAAACCTCTTACCCCACCCAAAATAAAGCCCTTGCTGGGTGCGTAGCCGTGTGTGCATGCCACTCTGGCCGTTCTTATCCGCTCTCTGGGGGCGTGCACAAAGTGGTGGCATTGCTAATGCAATGTCCTGCCTTGGTTGCCATGGCAACACAAGTCAACGTTCATATCCAGCCAGCTCATAGGGCAAAGGTCGTATCCAGCTAGCTGGGGTGATGTCATCAAGGCAGCGATGACATATATAGGTGCCTATATAGGGGCAGGCAGCTTAGTTGCAGCCAGGCTTGCAACCAGGTAGGTAGCGTAGGTAGGTAGCTGGTAAGGTAAGTGCAGGCAGGTGTAGATCAAACCATTTTATTTCTATATATTTGGGGGGCCAATATAGACCTCTGCATACTGCTAAGATTCTGAGAAGTTACCCCATTTTTTTTTTTTTTTTTTACAGTAGTCATTTACTATGTGGATGGGTGGATGCATGCATGCCCAAACCTCTTACCCCACCCAAAATAAAGCCCTTGCTGGGTGCGTAGCCGTGTGTGCATGCCACTCTGGCCGTTCTTATCCGCTCTCTGGGGGCGTGCACAAAGTGGTGGCATTGCTAATGCAATGTCCTGCCTTGGTTGCCATGGCAACACAAGTCAAAGTTCATATCCAGCCAGCTCATAGGGCAAAGGTCGTATCCAGCTAGCTGGGGTGATGTCATCAAGGCAGCGATGACATATATAGGTGCCTATATAGGGGCAGGCAGCTTAGTTGCAGCCAGGCTTGCAACCAGGTAGGTAGCGTAGGTAGGTAGCTGGTAAGGTAAGTGCAGGCAGGTGTAGATCAAACCATTTTATTTCTATATATTTGGGGGGCCAATATAGACCTCTGCATACTGCTAAGATTCTGAGAAGTTACCCCATTTTTTTTTTATTTTTTTTTTATTTTTTTACAGTAGTCATTTACTATGTGGATGGGTGGATGCATGCATGCCCAAACCTCTTACCCCACCCAAAATAAAGCCCTTGCTGGGTGCGTAGCCGTGTGTGCATGCCACTCTGGCCGTTCTTATCCGCTCTCTGGGGGCGTGCACAAAGTGGTGGCATTGCTAATGCAATGTCCTGCCTTGGTTGCCATGGCAACACAAGTCAACGTTCATATCCAGCCAGCTCATAGGGCAAAGGTCGTATCCAGCTAGCTGGGGTGATGTCATCAAGGCAGCGATGACATATATAGGTGCCTATATAGGGGCAGGCAGCTTAGTTGCAGCCAGGCTTGCAACCAGGTAGGTAGCGTAGGTAGGTAGCTGGTAAGGTAAGTGCAGGCAGGTGTAGATCAAACCATTTTATTTCTATATATTTGGGGGGCCAATATAGACCTCTGCATACTGCTAAGATTCTGAGAAGTTACCCCATTTTTTTTTTTTTTTTTTTTTTTTTTTTTTGTTACAGTAGTCATTTACTATGTGGATGGGTGGATGCATGCATGCCCAAACCTCTTACCCCACCCAAAATAAAGCCCTTGCTGGGTGCGTAGCCGTGTGTGCATGCCACTCTGGCCGTTCTTATCCGCTCTCTGGGGGCGTGCACAAAGTGGTGGCATTGCTAATGCAATGTCCTGCCTTGGTTGCCATGGCAACACAAGTCAAAGTTCATATCCAGCCAGCTCATAGGGCAAAGGTCGTATCCAGCTAGCTGGGGTGATGTCATCAAGGCAGCGATGACATATATAGGTGCCTATATAGGGGCAGGCAGCTTAGTTGCAGCCAGGCTTGCAACCAGGTAGGTAGCGTAGGTAGGTAGCTGGTAAGGTAAGTGCAGGCAGGTGTAGATCAAACCATTTTATTTCTATATATTTGGGGGGCCAATATAGACCTCTGCATACTGCTAAGATTCTGAGAAGTTACCCCATTATTTTTTTTTTTTTTTTTTTTTTTTTTACAGTAGTCATTTACTATGTGGATGGGTGGATGCATGCATGCCCAAACCTCTTACCCCACCCAAAATAAAGCCCTTGCTGGGTGCGTAGCCGTGTGTGCATGCCACTCTGGCCGTTCTTATCCGCTCTCTGGGGGCGTGCACAAAGTGGTGGCATTGCTAATGCAATGTCCTGCCTTGGTTGCCATGGCAACACAAGTCAAAGTTCATATCCAGCCAGCTCATAGGGCAAAGGTCGTATCCAGCTAGCTGGGGTGATGTCATCAAGGCAGCGATGACATATATAGGTGCCTATATAGGGGCAGGCAGCTTAGTTGCAGCCAGGCTTGCAACCAGGTAGGTAGCGTAGGTAGGTAGCTGGTAAGGTAAGTGCAGGCAGGTGTAGATCAAACCATTTTATTTCTATATATTTGGGGGGCCAATATAGACCTCTGCATACTGCTAAGATTCTGAGAAGTTACCCCATTTTTTATTTTTTTTACAGTAGTCATTTACTATGTGGATGGGTGGATGCATGCATGCCCAAACCTCTTACCCCACCCAAAATAAAGCCCTTGCTGGGTGCGTAGCCGTGTGTGCATGCCACTCTGGCCGTTCTTATCCGCTCTCTGGGGGCGTGCACAAAGTGGTGGCATTGCTAATGCAATGTCCTGCCTTGGTTGCCATGGCAACACAAGTCAAAGTTCATATCCAGCCAGCTCATAGGGCAAAGGTCGTATCCAGCTAGCTGGGGTGATGTCATCAAGGCAGCGATGACATATATAGGTGCCTATATAGGGGCAGGCAGCTTAGTTGCAGCCAGGCTTGCAACCAGGTAGGTAGCGTAGGTAGGTAGCTGGTAAGGTAAGTGCAGGCAGGTGTAGATCAAACCATTTTATTTCTATATATTTGGGGGGCCAATATAGACCTCTGCATACTGCTAAGATTCTGAGAAGTTACCCCATTTTTTTTTTTTTTTTTTTTATTTTTTTTTTACAGTAGTCATTTACTATGTGGATGGGTGGATGCATGCATGCCCAAACCTCTTACCCCACCCAAAATAAAGCCCTTGCTGGGTGCGTAGCCGTGTGTGCATGCCACTCTGGCCGTTCTTATCCGCTCTCTGGGGGCGTGCACAAAGTGGTGGCATTGCTAATGCAATGTCCTGCCTTGGTTGCCATGGCAACACAAGTCAAAGTTCATATCCAGCCAGCTCATAGGGCAAAGGTCGTATCCAGCTAGCTGGGGTGATGTCATCAAGGCAGCGATGACATATATAGGTGCTTATATAGGGGCAGGCAGCTTAGTTGCAGCCAGGCTTGCAACCAGGTAGGTAGCGTAGGTAGGTAGCTGGTAAGGTAAGTGCAGGCAGGTGTAGATCAAACCATTTTATTTCTATATATTTGGGGGGCCAATATAGACCTCTGCATACTGCTAAGATTCTGAGAAGTTACCCCATTTTTTTTTTTTTTTTTTTTTTTTTTTACAGTAGTCATTTACTATGTGGATGGGTGGATGCATGCATGCCCAAACCTCTTACCCCACCCAAAATAAAGCCCTTGCTGGGTGCGTAGCCGTGTGTGCATGCCACTCTGGCCGTTCTTATCCGCTCTCTGGGGGCGTGCACAAAGTGGTGGCATTGCTAATGCAATGTCCTGCCTTGGTTGCCATGGCAACACAAGTCAAAGTTCATATCCAGCCAGCTCATAGGGCAAAGGTCGTATCCAGCTAGCTGGGGTGATGTCATCAAGGCAGCGATGACATATATAGGTGCCTATATAGGGGCAGGCAGCTTAGTTGCAGCCAGGCTTGCAACCAGGTAGGTAGCGTAGGTAGGTAGCTGGTAAGGTAAGTGCAGGCAGGTGTAGATCAAACCATTTTATTTCTATATATTTGGGGGGCCAATATAGACCTCTGCATACTGCTAAGATTCTGAGAAGTTACCCCATTTTTTTTTTTTTTTTTTTTTACAGTAGTCATTTACTATGTGGATGGGTGGATGCATGCATGCCCAAACCTCTTACCCCACCCAAAATAAAGCCCTTGCTGGGTGCGTAGCCGTGTGTGCATGCCACTCTGGCCGTTCTTATCCGCTCTCTGGGGGCGTGCACAAAGTGGTGGCATTGCTAATGCAATGTCCTGCCTTGGTTGCCATGGCAACACAAGTCAAAGTTCATATCCAGCCAGCTCATAGGGCAAAGGTCGTATCCAGCTAGCTGGGGTGATGTCATCAAGGCAGCGATGACATATATAGGTGCCTATATAGGGGCAGGCAGCTTAGTTGCAGCCAGGCTTGCAACCAGGTAGGTAGCGTAGGTAGGTAGCTGGTAAGGTAAGTGCAGGCAGGTGTAGATCAAACCATTTTATTTCTATATATTTGGGGGGCCAATATAGACCTCTGCATACTGCTAAGATTCTGAGAAGTTACCCCATTTTTTTTTTTTTTTTTTACAGTAGTCATTTACTATGTGGATGGGTGGATGCATGCATGCCCAAACCTCTTACCCCACCCAAAATAAAGCCCTTGCTGGGTGCGTAGCCGTGTGTGCATGCCACTCTGGCCGTTCTTATCCGCTCTCTGGGGGCGTGCACAAAGTGGTGGCATTGCTAATGCAATGTCCTGCCTTGGTTGCCATGGCAACACAAGTCAAAGTTCATATCCAGCCAGCTCATAGGGCAAAGGTCGTATCCAGCTAGCTGGGGTGATGTCATCAAGGCAGCGATGACATATATAGGTGCCTATATAGGGGCAGGCAGCTTAGTTGCAGCCAGGCTTGCAACCAGGTAGGTAGCGTAGGTAGGTAGCTGGTAAGGTAAGTGCAGGCAGGTGTAGATCAAACCATTTTATTTCTATATATTTGGGGGGCCAATATAGACCTCTTTTTTAATCCAAATTATTTTTATTGAAATATTTGCATTTTTTATTGACAAACAAAAACTCCCCAGAGGGCATACCCTCCGACCCCAACCCTCCCTAACCCACCCCCCATTCCTTCATCCTGTCAGTTCCACAATCCTTGTTGAGTATGCATAAAAGTCTGCAGACCATGATTCTCGACCTCCTCCCACCACGTGAGTGGGTCTGCAATTGAAGAATGTTCATCAAGGGCAAATAAAAGTAAAGCACGACCAGGCAGCTTGACTGAGCCACGCCCTGCACACCTCTCACCAGCCAGCGAAGACAAGATACATGCAAAGATAGCATAAATCATTCCTCCACCCTGCCCACCTCACCTCCCAGCCTATGTGTGAGAACCAGCCGCTCCCAGTCCAGGGGTCGCCAACCATTTTCCCCAGATTTTCTCAAATTTCTTAGATGCTTTTCGTTGTTCATACGCGTACCTCTCCATGCCAATCAGCCAATTAACCTTCCCCACAAATTCCGAAACCGAGGGAGGGGTCTCGTCCAACCAATGTTGCGCAATAAGTTTACGCGCCATAAATAGAATACGGGCTACTGCAAGTTGTTCTGCAGCGGGCAACGCTACGTCTTCCACGTATCCTAACACACAGACCAGAGGAGACTGTTGCAGTGCCACTGAGTATGCTTTTTGAATGGCCGACGCCACCCCTCTCCAATAGCGGAACAGCTTGGGACAGCGCCAAAACATATGTAGTATCCCCCCTTCATGGACATGACATCGTTGGCACATGGGCGTATCCCGAACCCTTATGCGGAAGAGGAACTGTGGTGTGCGATATACCCGGTGTAGGAGGTAGAGGTGTGATAGCCTATGCTGCTCCCCTAAGGACAATTTAGGTGTCATTTCCACTATTTCAGTCCATTGACCTTCCTCTATAGGGCCTATGTCCACCTCCCATTTCTCCCGCAGTTGAAGGGGAAATCTATCTAGGTGCTTAGATATAATATGTCTGTATAGACAGGAGATAAGTCCCTTAGTGGATTCAGACTCCCCTACAATGTTCATAGGTGGCATATTATGTACGTCTGAAGTTAGTATGTCCCCTTCCGCTTCACACGCATGGCGAAGCTGCAGATATTTGTAAAACTGAGCATGTGGCAGCACAAATTGACTCTGCAGCTGGTCAAACCGCTTCAGCTGTCTACCATCATACAACTGCACTACCCTCCTAATTCCTGTGTCTCTCCAGGCAGAAAACCCCTCCAGAAAATACAATTCTCCCAACCACGGAGTATCCCATATGGATGTGTATTGTGTATAACCCGTGACCCCATATAAGTTCCGGACCTTCCACCATAATTTATGGATAAGTAGCAGCGTTGGTATCTGAGGGCTGAGCAGTAGTATCTTTTTAGCTTCCAGGGTTTCAAACAAAGAGTCTGACCGTAAGTGGTGTCCCAGCAGAGCTTTGTTCTGATCGCCCCCATCACCCACTTCCCATCCCCGCAGGTGCTGCAGTTGGGCCGCAAGGAAGTACATCGCCGCATTGGGAATAGCAAGACCCCCATCATCTTTAGCCCTTTGTAGGGTCTCCAGTTTGATGCGGGGGTGCTGGGAACCCCATATCAATGCACGGAAGAGAGAGTGAACCTTGCAGAAAAGGCGAGAGGGAAGCCACACAGGAGAGTTATGTAAAATATATAACAGCTGTGGCATCCATATCATCTTCACTAGATTCGCCCTGCCCACCACTGATAACGGCAACTTACGCCAAACCGCCAATTTCTGTTGAAATTTATCTATCAGAGGTGTCACGTTTAGTTTCTCATATGCTCTGACCTCTCTGGAGATAAATACTCCCAGGTATTTAAACGTACTGACACTCCTCAATGGGATGGCCGGATCCAATTGCAGAGCATCTTCTGAATCTACGGGCATAATGACTGATTTATCCCAATTTATAGTAAGACCCGAGTATGTGCCAAATTCATTTATAGTGGCCATGGCATTAGAGAGGGAAGCGGAGGAGTCATTAAGATAAAGTAATAGATCATCGGCGTACAACGCCACTTTATCCTCCCTCACTCCCCTTCGAAAGCCAACCACTCCGGGATGCAAGCGCAACAGGGAGGCTAAGGGCTCTATAGCCAGCGCAAATAATAACGGGGAGATCGGGCATCCCTGCCGTGTTCCCCGATGAAGCGGAAAAGATGAGGACAGCCCACCATTTATCCTCAAACGAGCTACTGGGGCAGAGTACAGCAGCTGCAGAGATGAGAGGAACACCGGTCCAAACCCCACCCGCTCCAATACCGCCCACAAGTATGACCATTCGACACTGTCAAATGCCTTGACAGCGTCCAATGAACAGACCACTCGGTCCCCGGGATTATCTACTGGTAACTGCAGATTGAGGTGTAGTCTGCGTATATTCAAAGCCGTGGACCTAGCAGGGATAAATCCCGTCTGATCGGGGTGTATCAAAGATGAAATGACCCCTGAGAGACGAGTAGCCAGAGCCTTAGCTATGATTTTAATATCAACTGGAAGTAAGGAAATAGGCCTATAGGAATCAGGAGTCAAGGGATCTCTCCCAGGTTTTGGTAAGACCACTATTATCGCTTCCTGCATAGAAACTGGCAGGGTGCCTGATTCCAATGAGGCGTTCCATAGTTCCAGCAATTTGGGGAGCAGGGGTTTCCCAACCAATTTATACAATTCAGCCGGGAGCCCGTCCGATCCTGGCGCCTTGTGATTATGAAGGGAGGTTACCGCCGCTTCTAATTCTTCTAAAGTTAATGGTGTGTCTAAGAAGGCCTGCTGTTCCGATGTGAGTGTTGGTAAAGATATACCGCTCAAAAACTGTGTCACTTGAGTCGGAGTAACCGTGGTATGGTGGGAATATAACGTTAAATAATAACTTCTAAACACCTCCAGTATGTCCATCAGTGCTGTCACTACATCCCCTTCCTGATTCCTAATACCCGTGATGTACGAGGGGTCCCGTTGAGCTTTGGCTACCACTGCCAGAATGTGTCCCGCCTTCTCCCCCTCCACAAAAAAAGAATGTTTAGCAAATGTACGCTTTTGTGCTGCGGACTCCATATCAAATATATTGACAGCTTTATGGGCCGCCTGAAGCCTCCGGGCAGTAGCCCCCGTCGGTTGTAGGATATGTTGCTCTTCCCTCTCTCTTAAGCCCTTCAGTAGGTCCCTTCGCAATTGTCCCCTCCTTCTTTTCACCCCGGTGATACGCTGAATAAAGTGGCCCCGCAAGTATGCCTTCATAGCGTCCCATTCCACCTGGAGAGACACAGAACCCCCATTTAACACAAAGTACTCATCTATCACCGGCACCACCGTGGTCGGATCCAAAACGGTCAACCAATGTGGGTTCAGTCTCCACAGGCCTCTCCCGACCACCCCTGAACCAGGATGTGTTAATTGCAGTTTCATGGGTGAGTGATCCGAGAGAGTCCTGGGGAGATAATCAACACCAGTTATAAGATTCAACATGTGTTCAGAGCAGACAGCTAAATCAATTCTGGATAGGGAATGATGCGTGGATGAGTAACAGGAATAAATCCGCTCCCCCGGATGTCTCTGTCGCCACACGTCAGTTAAGGACAATTCTTTTAGCATTTTCCCCATAGCGGTAGCACCAGCGGCCAAAGTCACCGAACCCACACTAAGTCTGTCTATAGAGGGATCAACCACTGTGTTGAAATCCCCTACTATCAGAAGAGGGACATCCGGGTGAGCCGAGCCAAACTCCATCACTCTATTTAAGACCGTACAACTATAAGGATGCGGAACATAGACCGCAGCAAGAATACATCTGATCCCATAAATAGTGCAATATAAGCAGATGAACCTACCCTCTTGATCAATTCTACTGTCCATGCATGTGAAGGGAATATCTTTATGCACCAGTATGCTCACCCCCCTAGAGTATTGTGTATGAACAGAATGATAACTCCACCCCACCCATGCACGCCTCAGGTATTGAGTGGTATCCGCGGTCATATGTGTTTCCTGTACACACAGTACCACTGGATGATACTGTCGCAGGAAATCAAACAGTGCATACCGCTTATCCGCATCTCCCAAGCCCCGCACATTCCATGAGATTACTGTAAGTTTGCTAGCCATAGTCACCATTCAACACATATCCAAGAAAATTGCCATGCTGCCCAGTGGACACATCCGTGAACATACAAAGGTTCAATAAGCTAAGATGGTAATCATAGTGCCATACTAAGAATGTCCACCGGGCAGCAGAGGCGCACAGGTTTCTGAACAGAACATGCAAAGCAAAACATTGCCATACTAGGACTGGCCACTGGGTGGCAGAGGCGCGCAGGCTCCCAAACATATCATGTAAAGTAAAACATTTCCATACTACTAATGGCCATCGGATGGCGGAGGTACACAGGTCTCTAGACATCTCATGCAGATGAATACATTGCCACCCTAAGAGTGACCATTGGGTGGCAGAGGTGCACAGGTGACTACACAGGTTATGCATGTGGAAAAAAAATGTAAGGTACCGTGTGGATCCTGACACTTGAAGAAAAAAGGAAAAACTCCTCAACTGAAAACCAAACAACCCGGTTCCCAAAAACAAAGCGATCTGCACCCAAAAAATCTGCAGATTAGGGCACCAGTTCTCCATGACCGTAACACAATGAGCAATCAGTCAGATATAATGCAGTAAGAATAAAGCAGGACGGGTCCCGCTTAAAACAGGAGAAATGTAATCCTGCGGGCCAGCAGGAGATCATAACATAGAGGGAAGGAGAGAAGAACATGAACACTCTCCAGACACCCGGACAGTTTCCGAGGGTAACAAGACTTTAACTTGAATAGGTAATTCCGGAGCTCAGGCCGGTACGTCACGATGCGGGCTGCGTCCTCCACGCAGATGTTGTTCTTCTTGAAGAAATGAGTGTCCCCTGCTGCCACGACCCGCAGCTTGGCCGGATACAGCATGGCATATGGCACCTGGAGATTGCGCAACCTCCTCTTCACCTCCAGAAATTGCGCCCTCTGTTTCTGGACCTCTGCAGAGTGGTCAAGGAAGAAAGATATCTTACTGCCATTAATAGTAATCTCTGGTAAATTCCGGGCCGCCCGCAGTATAGTGTCACGATCACGGTAATGGAGCAATTTCACCAATACAGCACGAGGTGGGGAGCCGGGTGGGAGGGGTCGGGTAGGCACCCTGTGAGCCCTTTCAACAGCATACATAGGAGACAGGTTATCCTTCCCAAAAACCTCAGAGAGCCAGTTCTCAAAGTATTCTGTGGGGTGTGCACCCTCCATTCTTTCCGGCACTCCCACCAGTCTGACATTATTCCGTCTCAGACGGTTCTCCAGGTCGTCCGTTTTTAATAGCAGCTGCGAGATAACTTGATCGTGTTTGCGGGAAGTTGTAGCAATAGGCGCCACCTTATCTTCCAGGTCTCCCACTCTGTGCTCCACTTCCGTGGTTCTATCACTGACTTTGCGTAAATCTTGGCGAAGAAACCCCACTTCACCCTGCAAGCTGCCCACTTGTTGTGTAAGAGAAGAAATAGCAGCATTACATTTGGTGATAGAGGAATTGCATTGTGAGACTGCCAGCAAAATGTCTCTCAGCGTGGGCTCTTGTGCACAGACTGTCCCTGGGGCATAGGGTGGGATGCTGCTCTGCTGTGCTTCCCCTGCCACAGCCTCCATGCATTCCTCTTCTCCCTCCTTGTCACTGCATCCCCCCACCATGTCTGTCTCTGAAGGGGCAATCTCTATGGGGCTGTCCTCTATAGTGTCCCCCTCCACCGGATCATACCGTACACAGCCATTGCTCATCCGTGGGGTCGGTGGTTTCTGGAACGCCGCCAGCTTGGCAGCAGTTCCTGCAGTGAGCTGTCTTGTGCTGCGCGGCATGTGAGGCGGCGGGCCGGCGCCATCTTGGATTTCTCGGCCGCCCGCTCCCGCCATGGATTTAGGCTTTTTGGGGACCCTGCCAGCCATCTGTCCGGTACCGGAGTGCTGCCCGGACCTCCCTGCGTCTCTGAGGGTGCTGCCTGTGAGGATGGTGGCCCGCAGGAGGAGTTCTGTGCCGGTAATCAGCGGGACCCGCGGGAGCTCTCAGACCTCGCGTCCGCTCACATGCCCGGCTAGGCTCCGCCCCCAATATAGACCTCTGCATACTGCTAAGATTCTGAGAAGTTACCCCATTTTTTTTTTTTTTTTTTTTTTTTTTTTTACAGTAGTCATTTACTATGTGGATGGGTGGATGCATGCATGCCCAAACCTCTTACCCCACCCAAAATAAAGCCCTTGCTGGGTGCGTAGCCGTGTGTGCATGCCACTCTGGCCGTTCTTATCCGCTCTCTGGGGGCGTGCACAAAGTGGTGGCATTGCTAATGCAATGTCCTGCCTTGGTTGCCATGGCAACACAAGTCAAAGTTCATATCCAGCCAGCTCATAGGGCAAAGGTCGTATCCAGCTAGCTGGGGTGATGTCATCAAGGCAGCGATGACATATATAGGTGCCTATATAGGGGCAGGCAGCTTAGTTGCAGCCAGGCTTGCAACCAGGTAGGTAGCGTAGGTAGGTAGCTGGTAAGGTAAGTGCAGGCAGGTGTAGATCAAACCATTTTATTTCTATATATTTGGGGGGCCAATATAGACCTCTGCATACTGCTAAGATTCTGAGAAGTTACCCCATTTTTTTTTTTTTTTTTTTTACAGTAGTCATTTACTATGTGGATGAGTGGATGCATGCATGCCCAAACCTCTTACCCCACCCAAAATAAAGCCCTTGCTGGGTGCGTAGCCGTGTGTGCATGCCACTCTGGCCGTTCTTATCCGCTCTCTGGGGGCGTGCACAAAGTGGTGGCATTGCTAATGCAATGTCCTGCCTTGGTTGCCATGGCAACACAAGTCAAAGTTCATATCCAGCCAGCTCATAGGGCAAAGGTCGTATCCAGCTAGCTGGGGTGATGTCATCAAGGCAGCGATGACATATATAGGTGCCTATATAGGGGCAGGCAGCTTAGTTGCAGCCAGGCTTGCAACCAGGTAGGTAGCGTAGGTAGGTAGCTGGTAAGGTAAGTGCAGGCAGGTGTAGATCAAACCATTTTATTTCTATATATTTGGGGGGCCAATATAGACCTCTGCATACTGCTAAGATTCTGAGAAGTTACCCCATTTTTTTTTTTTTTTTTTACAGTAGTCATTTACTATGTGGATGGGTGGATGCATGCATGCCCAAACCTCTTACCCCACCCAAAATAAAGCCCTTGCTGGGTGCGTAGCCGTGTGTGCATGCCACTCTGGCCGTTCTTATCCGCTCTCTGGGGGCGTGCACAAAGTGGTGGCATTGCTAATGCAATGTCCTGCCTTGGTTGCCATGGCAACACAAGTCAAAGTTCATATCCAGCCAGCTCATAGGGCAAAGGTCGTATCCAGCTAGCTGGGGTGATGTCATCAAGGCAGCGATGACATATATAGGTGCCTATATAGGGGCAGGCAGCTTAGTTGCAGCCAGGCTTGCAACCAGGTAGGTAGCGTAGGTAGGTAGCTGGTAAGGTAAGTGCAGGCAGGTGTAGATCAAACCATTTTATTTCTATATATTTGGGGGGCCAATATAGACCTCTGCATACTGCTAAGATTCTGAGAAGTTACCCCATTTTTTTTTTTTTTTTTTTTTTTTTACAGTAGTCATTTACTATGTGGATGGGTGGATGCATGCATGCCCAAACCTCTTACCCCACCCAAAATAAAGCCCTTGCTGGGTGCGTAGCCGTGTGTGCATGCCACTCTGGCCGTTCTTATCCGCTCTCTGGGGGCGTGCACAAAGTGGTGGCATTGCTAATGCAATGTCCTGCCTTGGTTGCCATGGCAACACAAGTCAAAGTTCATATCCAGCCAGCTCATAGGGCAAAGGTCGTATCCAGCTAGCTGGGGTGATGTCATCAAGGCAGCGATGACATATATAGGTGCCTATATAGGGGCAGGCAGCTTAGTTGCAGCCAGGCTTGCAACCAGGTAGGTAGCGTAGGTAGGTAGCTGGTAAGGTAAGTGCAGGCAGGTGTAGATCAAACCATTTTATTTCTATATATTTGGGGGGCCAATATAGACCTCTGCATACTGCTAAGATTCTGAGAAGTTACCCCATTTTTTTTTTTTTTTTTTTACAGTAGTCATTTACTATGTGGATGGGTGGATGCATGCATGCCCAAACGTCTTACCCCACCCAAAATAAAGCCCTTGCTGGGTGCGTAGCCGTGTGTGCATGCCACTCTGGCCGTTCTTATCCGCTCTCTGGGGGCGTGCACAAAGTGGTGGCATTGCTAATGCAATGTCCTGCCTTGGTTGCCATGGCAACACAAGTCAAAGTTCATATCCAGCCAGCTCATAGGGCAAAGGTCGTATCCAGCTAGCTGGGGTGATGTCATCAAGGCAGCGATGACATATATAGGTGCCTATATAGGGGCAGGCAGCTTAGTTGCAGCCAGGCTTGCAACCAGGTAGGTAGCGTAGGTAGGTAGCTGGTAAGGTAAGTGCAGGCAGGTGTAGATCAAACCATTTTATTTCTATATATTTGGGGGGCCAATATAGACCTCTGCATACTGCTAAGATTCTGAGAAGTTACCCCATTTTTTTTTTTTTTTTTTTTTTTTTTACAGTAGTCATTTACTATGTGGATGGGTGGATGCATGCATGCCCAAACCTCTTACCCCACCCAAAATAAAGCCCTTGCTGGGTGCGTAGCCGTGTGTGCATGCCACTCTGGCCGTTCTTATCCGCTCTCTGGGGGCGTGCACAAAGTGGTGGCATTGCTAATGCAATGTCCTGCCTTGGTTGCCATGGCAACACAAGTCAAAGTTCATATCCAGCCAGCTCATAGGGCAAAGGTCGTATCCAGCTAGCTGGGGTGATGTCATCAAGGCAGCGATGACATATATAGGTGCCTATATAGGGGCAGGCAGCTTAGTTGCAGCCAGGCTTGCAACCAGGTAGGTAGCGTAGGTAGGTAGCTGGTAAGGTAAGTGCAGGCAGGTGTAGATCAAACCATTTTATTTCTATATATTTGGGGGGCCAATATAGACCTCTGCATACTGCTAAGATTCTGAGAAGTTACCCCATTTTTTTTTTTTTTTTTTTACAGTAGTCATTTACTATGTGGATGGGTGGATGCATGCATGCCCAAACCTCTTACCCCACCCAAAATAAAGCCCTTGCTGGGTGCGTAGCCGTGTGTGCATGCCACTCTGGCCGTTCTTATCCGCTCTCTGGGGGCGTGCACAAAGTGGTGGCATTGCTAATGCAATGTCCTGCCTTGGTTGCCATGGCAACACAAGTCAAAGTTCATATCCAGCCAGCTCATAGGGCAAAGGTCGTATCCAGCTAGCTGGGGTGATGTCATCAAGGCAGCGATGACATATATAGGTGCCTATATAGGGGCAGGCAGCTTAGTTGCAGCCAGGCTTGCAACCAGGTAGGTAGCGTAGGTAGGTAGCTGGTAAGGTAAGTGCAGGCAGGTGTAGATCAAACCATTTTATTTCTATATATTTGGGGGGCCAATATAGACCTCTGCATACTGCTAAGATTCTGAGAAGTTACCCCATTTTTTTTTTTTTTTTTTACAGTAGTCATTTACTATGTGGATGGGTGGATGCATGCATGCCCAAACCTCTTACCCCACCCAAAATAAAGCCCTTGCTGGGTGCGTAGCCGTGTGTGCATGCCACTCTGGCCGTTCTTATCCGCTCTCTGGGGGCGTGCACAAAGTGGTGGCATTGCTAATGCAATGTCCTGCCTTGGTTGCCATGGCAACACAAGTCAAAGTTCATATCCAGCCAGCTCATAGGGCAAAGGTCGTATCCAGCTAGCTGGGGTGATGTCATCAAGGCAGCGATGACATATATAGGTGCCTATATAGGGGCAGGCAGCTTAGTTGCAGCCAGGCTTGCAACCAGGTAGGTAGCGTAGGTAGGTAGCTGGTAAGGTAAGTGCAGGCAGGTGTAGATCAAACCATTTTATTTCTATATATTTGGGGGGCCAATATAGACCTCTGCATACTGCTAAGATTCTGAGAAGTTACCCCATTTTTTTTTTTTTTTTTTTTTTTTTTACAGTAGTCATTTACTATGTGGATGGGTGGATGCATGCATGCCCAAACCTCTTACCCCACCCAAAATAAAGCCCTTGCTGGGTGCGTAGCCGTGTGTGCATGCCACTCTGGCCGTTCTTATCCGCTCTCTGGGGGCGTGCACAAAGTGGTGGCATTGCTAATGCAATGTCCTGCCTTGGTTGCCATGGCAACACAAGTCAAAGTTCATATCCAGCCAGCTCATAGGGCAAAGGTCGTATCCAGCTAGCTGGGGTGATGTCATCAAGGCAGCGATGACATATATAGGTGCCTATATAGGGGCAGGCAGCTTAGTTGCAGCCAGGCTTGCAACCAGGTAGGTAGCGTAGGTAGGTAGCTGGTAAGGTAAGTGCAGGCAGGTGTAGATCAAACCATTTTATTTCTATATATTTGGGGGGCCAATATAGACCTCTGCATACTGCTAAGATTCTGAGAAGTTACCCCATTTTTTTTTTTTTTTTTTTTTTTTTTTTTACAGTAGTCATTTACTATGTGGATGGGTGGATGCATGCATGCCCAAACCTCTTACCCCACCCAAAATAAAGCCCTTGCTGGGTGCGTAGCCGTGTGTGCATGCCACTCTGGCCGTTCTTATCCGCTCTCTGGGGGCGTGCACAAAGTGGTGGCATTGCTAATGCAATGTCCTGCCTTGGTTGCCATGGCAACACAAGTCAAAGTTCATATCCAGCCAGCTCATAGGGCAAAGGTCGTATCCAGCTAGCTGGGGTGATGTCATCAAGGCAGCGATGACATATATAGGTGCCTATATAGGGGCAGGCAGCTTAGTTGCAGCCAGGCTTGCAACCAGGTAGGTAGCGTAGGTAGGTAGCTGGTAAGGTAAGTGCAGGCAGGTGTAGATCAAACCATTTTATTTCTATATATTTGGGGGGCCAATATAGACCTCTGCATACTGCTAAGATTCTGAGAAGTTACCCCATTTTTTTTTTTTTTTTTTTTTACAGTAGTCATTTACTATGTGGATGGGTGGATGCATGCATGCCCAAACCTCTTACCCCACCCAAAATAAAGCCCTTGCTGGGTGCGTAGCCGTGTGTGCATGCCACTCTGGCCGTTCTTATCCGCTCTCTGGGGGCGTGCACAAAGTGGTGGCATTGCTAATGCAATGTCCTGCCTTGGTTGCCATGGCAACACAAGTCAAAGTTCATATCCAGCCAGCTCATAGGGCAAAGGTCGTATCCAGCTAGCTGGGGTGATGTCATCAAGGCAGCGATGACATATATAGGTGCCTATATAGGGGCAGGCAGCTTAGTTGCAGCCAGGCTTGCAACCAGGTAGGTAGCGTAGGTAGGTAGCTGGTAAGGTAAGTGCAGGCAGGTGTAGATCAAACCATTTTATTTCTATATATTTGGGGGGCCAATATAGACCTCTGCATACTGCTAAGATTCTGAGAAGTTACCCCATTTTTTTTTTTTTTTTTTTTTTTTTTTTACAGTAGTCATTTACTATGTGGATGGGTGGATGCATGCATGCCCAAACCTCTTACCCCACCCAAAATAAAGCCCTTGCTGGGTGCGTAGCCGTGTGTGCATGCCACTCTGGCCGTTCTTATCCGCTCTCTGGGGGCGTGCACAAAGTGGTGGCATTGCTAATGCAATGTCCTGCCTTGGTTGCCATGGCAACACAAGTCAAAGTTCATATCCAGCCAGCTCATAGGGCAAAGGTCGTATCCAGCTAGCTGGGGTGATGTCATCAAGGCAGCGATGACATATATAGGTGCCTATATAGGGGCAGGCAGCTTAGTTGCAGCCAGGCTTGCAACCAGGTAGGTAGCGTAGGTAGGTAGCTGGTAAGGTAAGTGCAGGCAGGTGTAGATCAAACCATTTTATTTCTATATATTTGGGGGGCCAATATAGACCTCTGCATACTGCTAAGATTCTGAGAAGTTACCCCATTTTTTTTTTTTTTTTTTTTTACAGTAGTCATTTACTATGTGGATGGGTGGATGCATGCATGCCCAAACCTCTTACCCCACCCAAAATAAAGCCCTTGCTGGGTGCGTAGCCGTGTGTGCATGCCACTCTGGCCGTTCTTATCCGCTCTCTGGGGGCGTGCACAAAGTGGTGGCATTGCTAATGCAATGTCCTGCCTTGGTTGCCATGGCAACACAAGTCAAAGTTCATATCCAGCCAGCTCATAGGGCAAAGGTCGTATCCAGCTAGCTGGGGTGATGTCATCAAGGCAGCGATGACATATATAGGTGCCTATATAGGGGCAGGCAGCTTAGTTGCAGCCAGGCTTGCAACCAGGTAGGTAGCGTAGGTAGGTAGCTGGTAAGGTAAGTGCAGGCAGGTGTAGATCAAACCATTTTATTTCTATATATTTGGGGGGCCAATATAGACCTCTGCATACTGCTAAGATTCTGAGAAGTTACCCCATTTTTTTTTTTTTTTTTTTTTTTACAGTAGTCATTTACTATGTGGATGGGTGGATGCATGCATGCCCAAACCTCTTACCCCACCCAAAATAAAGCCCTTGCTGGGTGCGTAGCCGTGTGTGCATGCCACTCTGGCCGTTCTTATCCGCTCTCTGGGGGCGTGCACAAAGTGGTGGCATTGCTAATGCAATGTCCTGCCTTGGTTGCCATGGCAACACAAGTCAAAGTTCATATCCAGCCAGCTCATAGGGCAAAGGTCGTATCCAGCTAGCTGGGGTGATGTCATCAAGGCAGCGATGACATATATAGGTGCCTATATAGGGGCAGGCAGCTTAGTTGCAGCCAGGCTTGCAACCAGGTAGGTAGCGTAGGTAGGTAGCTGGTAAGGTAAGTGCAGGCAGGTGTAGATCAAACCATTTTATTTCTATATATTTGGGGGGCCAATATAGACCTCTGCATACTGCTAAGATTCTGAGAAGTTACCCCATTTTTTTTTTTTTTTTTTTTTTTTTTACTGTAGTCATTTACTATGTGGATGGGTGGATGCATGCATGCCCAAACCTCTTACCCCACCCAAAATAAAGCCCTTGCTGGGTGCGTAGCCGTGTGTGCATGCCACTCTGGCCGTTCTTATCCGCTCTCTGGGGGCGTGCACAAAGTGGTGGCATTGCTAATGCAATGTCCTGCCTTGGTTGCCATGGCAACACAAGTCAAAGTTCATATCCAGCCAGCTCATAGGGCAAAGGTCGTATCCAGCTAGCTGGGGTGATGTCATCAAGGCAGCGATGACATATATAGGTGCCTATATAGGGGCAGGCAGCTTAGTTGCAGCCAGGCTTGCAACCAGGTAGGTAGCGTAGGTAGGTAGCTGGTAAGGTAAGTGCAGGCAGGTGTAGATCAAACCATTTTATTTCTATATATTTGGGGGGCCAATATAGACCTCTGCATACTGCTAAGATTCTGAGAAGTTACCCCATTTTTTTTTTTTATTTTTTTTTTTTACAGTAGTCATTTACTATGTGGATGGGTGGATGCATGCATGCCCAAACCTCTTACCCCACCCAAAATAAAGCCCTTGCTGGGTGCGTAGCCGTGTGTGCATGCCACTCTGGCCGTTCTTATCCGCTCTCTGGGGGCGTGCACAAAGTGGTGGCATTGCTAATGCAATGTCCTGCCTTGGTTGCCATGGCAACACAAGTCAAAGTTCATATCCAGCCAGCTCATAGGGCAAAGGTCGTATCCAGCTAGCTGGGGTGATGTCATCAAGGCAGCGATGACATATATAGGTGCCTATATAGGGGCAGGCAGCTTAGTTGCAGCCAGGCTTGCAACCAGGTAGGTAGCGTAGGTAGGTAGCTGGTAAGGTAAGTGCAGGCAGGTGTAGATCAAACCATTTTATTTCTATATATTTGGGGGGCCAATATAGACCTCTGCATACTGCTAAGATTCTGAGAAGTTACCCCATTTTTTTTTTTTTTTTTTTTTTTTACAGTAGTCATTTACTATGTGGATGGGTGGATGCATGCATGCCCAAACCTCTTACCCCACCCAAAATAAAGCCCTTGCTGGGTGCGTAGCCGTGTGTGCATGCCACTCTGGCCGTTCTTATCCGCTCTCTGGGGGCGTGCACAAAGTGGTGGCATTGCTAATGCAATGTCCTGCCTTGGTTGCCATGGCAACACAAGTCAAAGTTCATATCCAGCCAGCTCATAGGGCAAAGGTCGTATCCAGCTAGCTGGGGTGATGTCATCAAGGCAGCGATGACATATATAGGTGCCTATATAGGGGCAGGCAGCTTAGTTGCAGCCAGGCTTGCAACCAGGTAGGTAGCGTAGGTAGGTAGCTGGTAAGGTAAGTGCAGGCAGGTGTAGATCAAACCATTTTATTTCTATATATTTGGGGGGCCAATATAGACCTCTGCATACTGCTAAGATTCTGAGAAGTTACCCCATTTTTTTTTTTTTTTTTTTTTTTACAGTAGTCATTTACTATGTGGATGGGTGGATGCATGCATGCCCAAACCTCTTACCCCACCCAAAATAAAGCCCTTGCTGGGTGCGTAGCCGTGTGTGCATGCCACTCTGGCCGTTCTTATCCGCTCTCTGGGGGCGTGCACAAAGTGGTGGCATTGCTAATGCAATGTCCTGCCTTGGTTGCCATGGCAACACAAGTCAAAGTTCATATCCAGCCAGCTCATAGGGCAAAGGTCGTATCCAGCTAGCTGGGGTGATGTCATCAAGGCAGCGATGACATATATAGGTGCCTATATAGGGGCAGGCAGCTTAGTTGCAGCCAGGCTTGCAACCAGGTAGGTAGCGTAGGTAGGTAGCTGGTAAGGTAAGTGCAGGCAGGTGTAGATCAAACCATTTTATTTCTATATATTTGGGGGGCCAATATAGACCTCTGCATACTGCTAAGATTCTGAGAAGTTACCCCATTTTTTTTTTTCTATTTTTTTTTTTTACAGTAGTCATTTACTATGTGGATGGGTGGATGCATGCATGCCCAAACCTCTTACCCCACCCAAAATAAAGCCCTTGCTGGGTGCGTAGCCGTGTGTGCATGCCACTCTGGCCGTTCTTATCCGCTCTCTGGGGGCGTGCACAAAGTGGTGGCATTGCTAATGCAATGTCCTGCCTTGGTTGCCATGGCAACACAAGTCAAAGTTCATATCCAGCCAGCTCATAGGGCAAAGGTCGTATCCAGCTAGCTGGGGTGATGTCATCAAGGCAGCGATGACATATATAGGTGCCTATATAGGGGCAGGCAGCTTAGTTGCAGCCAGGCTTGCAACCAGGTAGGTAGCGTAGGTAGGTAGCTGGTAAGGTAAGTGCAGGCAGGTGTAGATCAAACCATTTTATTTCTATATATTTGGGGGGCCAATATAGACCTCTGCATACTGCTAAGATTCTGAGAAGTTACCCCATTTTTTTTTTTTTTTTTTTTTTTACAGTAGTCATTTACTATGTGGATGGGTGGATGCATGCATGCCCAAACCTCTTACCCCACCCAAAATAAAGCCCTTGCTGGGTGCGTAGCCGTGTGTGCATGCCACTCTGGCCGTTCTTATCCGCTCTCTGGGGGCGTGCACAAAGTGGTGGCATTGCTAATGCAATGTCCTGCCTTGGTTGCCATGGCAACACAAGTCAAAGTTCATATCCAGCCAGCTCATAGGGCAAAGGTCGTATCCAGCTAGCTGGGGTGATGTCATCAAGGCAGCGATGACATATATAGGTGCCTATATAGGGGCAGGCAGCTTAGTTGCAGCCAGGCTTGCAACCAGGTAGGTAGCGTAGGTAGGTAGCTGGTAAGGTAAGTGCAGGCAGGTGTAGATCAAACCATTTTATTTCTATATATTTGGGGGGCCAATATAGACCTCTGCATACTGCTAAGATTCTGAGAAGTTACCCCATTTTTTTTTTTTTTTTTTTTTTTTTTTTTACAGTAGTCATTTACTATGTGGATGGGTGGATGCATGCATGCCCAAACCTCTTACCCCACCCAAAATAAAGCCCTTGCTGGGTGCGTAGCCGTGTGTGCATGCCACTCTGGCCGTTCTTATCCGCTCTCTGGGGGAGTGCACAAAGTGGTGGCATTGCTAATGCAATGTCCTGCCTTGGTTGCCATGGCAACACAAGTCAAAGTTCATATCCAGCCAGCTCATAGGGCAAAGGTCGTATCCAGCTAGCTGGGGTGATGTCATCAAGGCAGCGATGACATATATAGGTGCCTATATAGGGGCAGGCAGCTTAGTTGCAGCCAGGCTTGCAACCAGGTAGGTAGCGTAGGTAGGTAGCTGGTAAGGTAAGTGCAGGCAGGTGTAGATCAAACCATTTTATTTCTATATATTTGGGGGGCCAATATAGACCTCTGCATACTGCTAAGATTCTGAGAAGTTACCCCATTTTTATTTTTTTATTTTTTTTTTTTTACAGTAGTCATTTACTATGTGGATGGGTGGATGCATGCATGCCCAAACCTCTTACCCCACCCAAAATAAAGCCCTTGCTGGGTGCGTAGCCGTGTGTGCATGCCACTCTGGCCGTTCTTATCCGCTCTCTGGGGGCGTGCACAAAGTGGTGGCATTGCTAATGCAATGTCCTGCCTTGGTTGCCATGGCAACACAAGTCAAAGTTCATATCCAGCCAGCTCATAGGGCAAAGGTCGTATCCAGCTAGCTGGGGTGATGTCATCAAGGCAGCGATGACATATATAGGTGCCTATATAGGGGCAGGCAGCTTAGTTGCAGCCAGGCTTGCAACCAGGTAGGTAGCGTAGGTAGGTAGCTGGTAAGGTAAGTGCAGGCAGGTGTAGATCAAACCATTTTATTTCTATATATTTGGGGGGCCAATATAGACCTCTGCATACTGCTAAGATTCTGAGAAGTTACCCCATTTTTTTTTTTTTTTTTTTACAGTAGTCATTTACTATGTGGATGGGTGGATGCATGCATGCCCAAACCTCTTATCCCACCCAAAATAAAGCCCTTGCTGGGTGCGTAGCCGTGTGTGCATGCCACTCTGGCCGTTCTTATCCGCTCTCTGGGGGCGTGCACAAAGTGGTGGCATTGCTAATGCAATGTCCTGCCTTGGTTGCCATGGCAACACAAGTCAAAGTTCATATCCAGCCAGCTCATAGGGCAAAGGTCGTATCCAGCTAGCTGGGGTGATGTCATCAAGGCAGCGATGACATATATAGGTGCCTATATAGGGGCAGGCAGCTTAGTTGCAGCCAGGCTTGCAACCAGGTAGGTAGCGTCGGTATGTAGCTGGTAAGGTAAGTGCAGGCAGGTGTAGATCAAACCATTTTATTTCTATATATTTGGGGGGCCAATATAGACCTCTGCATACTGCTAAGATTCTGAGAAGTTACCCCATTTTTTTTTTTTTTTTTTTTACAGTAGTCATTTACTATGTGGATGGGTGGATGCATGCATGCCCAAACCTCTTACCCCACCCAAAATAAAGCCCTTGCTGGGTGCGTAGCCGTGTGTGCATGCCACTCTGGCCGTTCTTATCCGCTCTCTGGGGGCGTGCACAAAGTGGTGGCATTGCTAATGCAATGTCCTGCCTTGGTTGCCATGGCAACACAAGTCAAAGTTCATATCCAGCCAGCTCATAGGGCAAAGGTCGTATCCAGCTAGCTGGGGTGATGTCATCAAGGCAGCGATGACATATATAGGTGCCTATATAGGGGCAGGCAGCTTAGTTGCAGCCAGGCTTGCAACCAGGTAGGTAGCGTAGGTAGGTAGCTGGTAAGGTAAGTGCAGGCAGGTGTAGATCAAACCATTTTATTTCTATATATTTGGGGGGCCAATATAGACCTCATTTTTAATCCAAATTATTTTTATTGAAATATTTGCATTTTTCATTGACAAACAAAAACTCCCCAGAGGGCATACCCTCCGACCCCAACCCTCCCTAACCCACCCCCCATTCCTTCATCCTGTCAGTTCCACAATCCTTGTTGAGTATGCATAAAAGTCTGCAGACCATGATTCTCGACCTCCTCCCACCACGTGAGTGGGTCTGCAATTGAAGAATGTTCATCAAGGGCAAATAAAAGTAAAGCACGACCAGGCAGCTTGACTGAGCCACGCCCTGCACACCTCTCACCAGCCAGCGAAGACAAGATACATGCAAAGATAGCATAAATCATTCCTCCACCCTGCCCACCTCACCTCCCAGCCTATGTGTGAGAACCAGCCGCTCCCAGTCCAGGGGTCGCCAACCATTTTCCCCAGATTTTCTCAAATTTCTTAGATGCTTTTCGTTGTTCATACGCGTACCTCTCCATGCCAATCAGCCAATTAACCTTCCCCACAAATTCCGAAACCGAGGGAGGGGTCTCGTCCAACCAATGTTGCGCAATAAGTTTACGCGCCATAAATAGAATACGGGCTACTGCAAGTTGTTCTGCAGCGGGCAACGCTACGTCTTCCACGTATCCTAACACACAGACCAGAGGAGACTGTTGCAGTGCCACTGAGTATGCTTTTTGAATGGCCGACGCCACCCCTCTCCAATAGCGGAACAGCTTGGGACAGCGCCAAAACATATGTAGTATCCCCCCTTCATGGACATGACATCGTTGGCACATGGGCGTATCCCGAACCCTTATGCGGAAGAGGAACTGTGGTGTGCGATATACCCGGTGTAGGAGGTAGAGGTGTGATAGCCTATGCTGCTCCCCTAAGGACAATTTAGGTGTCATTTCCACTATTTCAGTCCATTGACCTTCCTCTATAGGGCCTATGTCCACCTCCCATTTCTCCCGCAGTTGAAGGGGAAATCTATCTAGGTGCTTAGATATAATATGTCTGTATAGACAGGAGATAAGTCCCTTAGTGGATTCAGACTCCCCTACAATGTTCATAGGTGGCATATTATGTACGTCTGAAGTTAGTATGTCCCCTTCCGCTTCACACGCATGGCGAAGCTGCAGATATTTGTAAAACTGAGCATGTGGCAGCACAAATTGACTCTGCAGCTGGTCAAACCGCTTCAGCTGTCTACCATCATACAACTGCACTACCCTCCTAATTCCTGTGTCTCTCCAGGCAGAAAACCCCTCCAGAAAATACAATTCTCCCAACCACGGAGTATCCCATATGGATGTGTATTGTGTATAACCCGTGACCCCATATAAGTTCCGGACCTTCCACCATAATTTATGGATAAGTAGCAGCGTTGGTATCTGAGGGCTGAGCAGTAGTATCTTTTTAGCTTCCAGGGTTTCAAACAAAGAGTCTGACCGTAAGTGGTGTCCCAGCAGAGCTTTGTTCTGATCGCCCCCATCACCCACTTCCCATCCCCGCAGGTGCTGCAGTTGGGCCGCAAGGAAGTACATCGCCGCATTGGGAATAGCAAGACCCCCATCATCTTTAGCCCTTTGTAGGGTCTCCAGTTTGATGCGGGGGTGCTGGGAACCCCATATCAATGCACGGAAGAGAGAGTGAACCTTGCAGAAAAGGCGAGAGGGAAGCCACACAGGAGAGTTATGTAAAATATATAACAGCTGTGGCATCCATATCATCTTCACTAGATTCGCCCTGCCCACCACTGATAACGGCAACTTACGCCAAACCGCCAATTTCTGTTGAAATTTATCTATCAGAGGTGTCACGTTTAGTTTCTCATATGCTCTGACCTCTCTGGAGATAAATACTCCCAGGTATTTAAACGTACTGACACTCCTCAATGGGATGGCCGGATCCAATTGCAGAGCATCTTCTGAATCTACGGGCATAATGACTGATTTATCCCAATTTATAGTAAGACCCGAGTATGTGCCAAATTCATTTATAGTGGCCATGGCATTAGAGAGGGAAGCGGAGGAGTCATTAAGATAAAGTAATAGATCATCGGCGTACAACGCCACTTTATCCTCCCTCACTCCCCTTCGAAAGCCAACCACTCCGGGATGCAAGCGCAACAGGGAGGCTAAGGGCTCTATAGCCAGCGCAAATAATAACGGGGAGATCGGGCATCCCTGCCGTGTTCCCCGATGAAGCGGAAAAGATGAGGACAGCCCACCATTTATCCTCAAACGAGCTACTGGGGCAGAGTACAGCAGCTGCAGAGATGAGAGGAACACCGGTCCAAACCCCACCCGCTCCAATACCGCCCACAAGTATGACCATTCGACACTGTCAAATGCCTTGACAGCGTCCAATGAACAGACCACTCGGTCCCCGGGATTATCTACTGGTAACTGCAGATTGAGGTGTAGTCTGCGTATATTCAAAGCCGTGGACCTAGCAGGGATAAATCCCGTCTGATCGGGGTGTATCAAAGATGAAATGACCCCTGAGAGACGAGTAGCCAGAGCCTTAGCTATGATTTTAATATCAACTGGAAGTAAGGAAATAGGCCTATAGGAATCAGGAGTCAAGGGATCTCTCCCAGGTTTTGGTAAGACCACTATTATCGCTTCCTGCATAGAAACTGGCAGGGTGCCTGATTCCAATGAGGCGTTCCATAGTTCCAGCAATTTGGGGAGCAGGGGTTTCCCAACCAATTTATACAATTCAGCCGGGAGCCCGTCCGATCCTGGCGCCTTGTGATTATGAAGGGAGGTTACCGCCGCTTCTAATTCTTCTAAAGTTAATGGTGTGTCTAAGAAGGCCTGCTGTTCCGATGTGAGTGTTGGTAAAGATATACCGCTCAAAAACTGTGTCACTTGAGTCGGAGTAACCGTGGTATGGTGGGAATATAACGTTAAATAATAACTTCTAAACACCTCCAGTATGTCCATCAGTGCTGTCACTACATCCCCTTCCTGATTCCTAATACCCGTGATGTACGAGGGGTCCCGTTGAGCTTTGGCTACCACTGCCAGAATGTGTCCCGCCTTCTCCCCCTCCACAAAAAAAGAATGTTTAGCAAATGTACGCTTTTGTGCTGCGGACTCCATATCAAATATATTGACAGCTTTATGGGCCGCCTGAAGCCTCCGGGCAGTAGCCCCCGTCGGTTGTAGGATATGTTGCTCTTCCCTCTCTCTTAAGCCCTTCAGTAGGTCCCTTCGCAATTGTCCCCTCCTTCTTTTCACCCCGGTGATACGCTGAATAAAGTGGCCCCGCAAGTATGCCTTCATAGCGTCCCATTCCACCTGGAGAGACACAGAACCCCCATTTAACACAAAGTACTCATCTATCACCGGCACCACCGTGGTCGGATCCAAAACGGTCAACCAATGTGGGTTCAGTCTCCACAGGCCTCTCCCGACCACCCCTGAACCAGGATGTGTTAATTGCAGTTTCATGGGTGAGTGATCCGAGAGAGTCCTGGGGAGATAATCAACACCAGTTATAAGATTCAACATGTGTTCAGAGCAGACAGCTAAATCAATTCTGGATAGGGAATGATGCGTGGATGAGTAACAGGAATAAATCCGCTCCCCCGGATGTCTCTGTCGCCACACGTCAGTTAAGGACAATTCTTTTAGCATTTTCCCCATAGCGGTAGCACCAGCGGCCAAAGTCACCGAACCCACACTAAGTCTGTCTATAGAGGGATCAACCACTGTGTTGAAATCCCCTACTATCAGAAGAGGGACATCCGGGTGAGCCGAGCCAAACTCCATCACTCTATTTAAGACCGTACAACTATAAGGATGCGGAACATAGACCGCAGCAAGAATACATCTGATCCCATAAATAGTGCAATATAAGCAGATGAACCTACCCTCTTGATCAATTCTACTGTCCATGCATGTGAAGGGAATATCTTTATGCACCAGTATGCTCACCCCCCTAGAGTATTGTGTATGAACAGAATGATAACTCCACCCCACCCATGCACGCCTCAGGTATTGAGTGGTATCCGCGGTCATATGTGTTTCCTGTACACACAGTACCACTGGATGATACTGTCGCAGGAAATCAAACAGTGCATACCGCTTATCCGCATCTCCCAAGCCCCGCACATTCCATGAGATTACTGTAAGTTTGCTAGCCATAGTCACCATTCAACACATATCCAAGAAAATTGCCATGCTGCCCAGTGGACACATCCGTGAACATACAAAGGTTCAATAAGCTAAGATGGTAATCATAGTGCCATACTAAGAATGTCCACCGGGCAGCAGAGGCGCACAGGTTTCTGAACAGAACATGCAAAGCAAAACATTGCCATACTAGGACTGGCCACTGGGTGGCAGAGGCGCGCAGGCTCCCAAACATATCATGTAAAGTAAAACATTTCCATACTACTAATGGCCATCGGATGGCGGAGGTACACAGGTCTCTAGACATCTCATGCAGATGAATACATTGCCACCCTAAGAGTGACCATTGGGTGGCAGAGGTGCACAGGTGACTACACAGGTTATGCATGTGGAAAAAAAATGTAAGGTACCGTGTGGATCCTGACACTTGAAGAAAAAAGGAAAAACTCCTCAACTGAAAACCAAACAACCCGGTTCCCAAAAACAAAGCGATCTGCACCCAAAAAATCTGCAGATTAGGGCACCAGTTCTCCATGACCGTAACACAATGAGCAATCAGTCAGATATAATGCAGTAAGAATAAAGCAGGACGGGTCCCGCTTAAAACAGGAGAAATGTAATCCTGCGGGCCAGCAGGAGATCATAACATAGAGGGAAGGAGAGAAGAACATGAACACTCTCCAGACACCCGGACAGTTTCCGAGGGTAACAAGACTTTAACTTGAATAGGTAATTCCGGAGCTCAGGCCGGTACGTCACGATGCGGGCTGCGTCCTCCACGCAGATGTTGTTCTTCTTGAAGAAATGAGTGTCCCCTGCTGCCACGACCCGCAGCTTGGCCGGATACAGCATGGCATATGGCACCTGGAGATTGCGCAACCTCCTCTTCACCTCCAGAAATTGCGCCCTCTGTTTCTGGACCTCTGCAGAGTGGTCAAGGAAGAAAGATATCTTACTGCCATTAATAGTAATCTCTGGTAAATTCCGGGCCGCCCGCAGTATAGTGTCACGATCACGGTAATGGAGCAATTTCACCAATACAGCACGAGGTGGGGAGCCGGGTGGGAGGGGTCGGGTAGGCACCCTGTGAGCCCTTTCAACAGCATACATAGGAGACAGGTTATCCTTCCCAAAAACCTCAGAGAGCCAGTTCTCAAAGTATTCTGTGGGGTGTGCACCCTCCATTCTTTCCGGCACTCCCACCAGTCTGACATTATTCCGTCTCAGACGGTTCTCCAGGTCGTCCGTTTTTAATAGCAGCTGCGAGATAACTTGATCGTGTTTGCGGGAAGTTGTAGCAATAGGCGCCACCTTATCTTCCAGGTCTCCCACTCTGTGCTCCACTTCCGTGGTTCTATCACTGACTTTGCGTAAATCTTGGCGAAGAAACCCCACTTCACCCTGCAAGCTGCCCACTTGTTGTGTAAGAGAAGAAATAGCAGCATTACATTTGGTGATAGAGGAATTGCATTGTGAGACTGCCAGCAAAATGTCTCTCAGCGTGGGCTCTTGTGCACAGACTGTCCCTGGGGCATAGGGTGGGATGCTGCTCTGCTGTGCTTCCCCTGCCACAGCCTCCATGCATTCCTCTTCTCCCTCCTTGTCACTGCATCCCCCCACCATGTCTGTCTCTGAAGGGGCAATCTCTATGGGGCTGTCCTCTATAGTGTCCCCCTCCACCGGATCATACCGTACACAGCCATTGCTCATCCGTGGGGTCGGTGGTTTCTGGAACGCCGCCAGCTTGGCAGCAGTTCCTGCAGTGAGCTGTCTTGTGCTGCGCGGCATGTGAGGCGGCGGGCCGGCGCCATCTTGGATTTCTCGGCCGCCCGCTCCCGCCATGGATTTAGGCTTTTTGGGGACCCTGCCAGCCATCTGTCCGGTACCGGAGTGCTGCCCGGACCTCCCTGCGTCTCTGAGGGTGCTGCCTGTGAGGATGGTGGCCCGCAGGAGGAGTTCTGTGCCGGTAATCAGCGGGACCCGCGGGAGCTCTCAGACCTCGCGTCCGCTCACATGCCCGGCTAGGCTCCGCCCCCAATATAGACCTCTGCATACTGCTAAGATTCTGAGAAGTTACCCCATTTTTTTTTTTTTTTTTTTTTTTTTTTACAGTAGTCATTTACTATGTGGATGGGTGGATGCATGCATGCCCAAACCTCTTACCCCACCCAAAATAAAGCCCTTGCTGGGTGCGTAGCCGTGTGTGCATGCCACTCTGGCCGTTCTTATCCGCTCTCTGGGGGCGTGCACAAAGTGGTGGCATTGCTAATGCAATGTCCTGCCTTGGTTGCCATGGCAACACAAGTCAAAGTTCATATCCAGCCAGCTCATAGGGCAAAGGTCGTATCCAGCTAGCTGGGGTGATGTCATCAAGGCAGCGATGACATATATAGGTGCCTATATAGGGGCAGGCAGCTTAGTTGCAGCCAGGCTTGCAACCAGGTAGGTAGCGTAGGTAGGTAGCTGGTAAGGTAAGTGCAGGCAGGTGTAGATCAAACCATTTTATTTCTATATATTTGGGGGGCCAATATAGACCTCTGCATACTGCTAAGATTCTGAGAAGTTACCCCATTTTTTTTTTTTTTTTTTTTTTTTTTTACAGTAGTCATTTACTATGTGGATGGGTGGATGCATGCATGCCCAAACCTCTTACCCCACCCAAAATAAAGCCCTTGCTGGGTGCGTAGCCGTGTGTGCATGCCACTCTGGCCGTTCTTATCCGCTCTCTGGGGGCGTGCACAAAGTGGTGGCATTGCTAATGCAATGTCCTGCCTTGGTTGCCATGGCAACACAAGTCAAAGTTCATATCCAGCCAGCTCATAGGGCAAAGGTCGTATCCAGCTAGCTGGGGTGATGTCATCAAGGCAGCGATGACATATATAGGTGCCTATATAGGGGCAGGCAGCTTAGTTGCAGCCAGGCTTGCAACCAGGTAGGTAGCGTAGGTAGGTAGCTGGTAAGGTAAGTGCAGGCAGGTGTAGATCAAACCATTTTATTTCTATATATTTGGGGGGCCAATATAGACCTCTGCATACTGCTAAGATTCTGAGAAGTTACCCCATTTTTTTTTTTTTTTTTTTTTTTTTTTTACAGTAGTCATTTACTATGTGGATGGGTGGATGCATGCATGCCCAAACCTCTTACCCCACCCAAAATAAAGCCCTTGCTGGGTGCGTAGCCGTGTGTGCATGCCACTCTGGCCGTTCTTATCCGCTCTCTGGGGGCGTGCACAAAGTGGTGGCATTGCTAATGCAATGTCCTGCCTTGGTTGCCATGGCAACACAAGTCAAAGTTCATATCCAGCCAGCTCATAGGGCAAAGGTCGTATCCAGCTAGCTGGGGTGATGTCATCAAGGCAGCGATGACATATATAGGTGCCTATATAGGGGCAGGCAGCTTAGTTGCAGCCAGGCTTGCAACCAGGTAGGTAGCGTAGGTAGGTAGCTGGTAAGGTAAGTGCAGGCAGGTGTAGATCAAACCATTTTATTTCTATATATTTGGGGGGCCAATATAGACCTCTGCATACTGCTAAGATTCTGAGAAGTTACCCCATTTTTTTTTTTTTTTTTTTACAGTAGTCATTTACTATGTGGATGGGTGGATGCATGCATGCCCAAACCTCTTACCCCACCCAAAATAAAGCCCTTGCTGGGTGCGTAGCCGTGTGTGCATGCCACTCTGGCCGTTCTTATCCGCTCTCTGGGGGCGTGCACAAAGTGGTGGCATTGCTAATGCAATGTCCTGCCTTGGTTGCCATGGCAACACAAGTCAAAGTTCATATCCAGCCAGCTCATAGGGCAAAGGTCGTATCCAGCTAGCTGGGGTGATGTCATCAAGGCAGCGATGACATATATAGGTGCCTATATAGGGGCAGGCAGCTTAGTTGCAGCCAGGCTTGCAACCAGGTAGGTAGCGTAGGTAGGTAGCTGGTAAGGTAAGTGCAGGCAGGTGTAGATCAAACCATTTTATTTCTATATATTTGGGGGGCCAATATAGACCTCTGCATACTGCTAAGATTCTGAGAAGTTACCCCATTTTTTTTTTTTTTTTTTTTTTTTTTTTTTACAGTAGTCATTTACTATGTGGATGGGTGGATGCATGCATGCCCAAACCTCTTACCCCACCCAAAATAAAGCCCTTGCTGGGTGCGTAGCCGTGTGTGCATGCCACTCTGGCCGTTCTTATCCGCTCTCTGGGGGCGTGCACAAAGTGGTGGCATTGCTAATGCAATGTCCTGCCTTGGTTGCCATGGCAACACAAGTCAAAGTTCATATCCAGCCAGCTCATAGGGCAAAGGTCGTATCCAGCTAGCTGGGGTGATGTCATCAAGGCAGCGATGACATATATAGGTGCCTATATAGGGGCAGGCAGCTTAGTTGCAGCCAGGCTTGCAACCAGGTAGGTAGCGTAGGTAGGTAGCTGGTAAGGTAAGTGCAGGCAGGTGTAGATCAAACCATTTTATTTCTATATATTTGGGGGGCCAATATAGACCTCTTTTTTAATCCAAATTATTTTTATTGAAATATTTGCATTTTTCATTGACAAACAAAAACTCCCCAGAGGGCATACCCTCCGACCCCAACCCTCCCTAACCCACCCCCCATTCCTTCATCCTGTCAGTTCCACAATCCTTGTTGAGTATGCATAAAAGTCTGCAGACCATGATTCTCGACCTCCTCCCACCACGTGAGTGGGTCTGCAATTGAAGAATGTTCATCAAGGGCAAATAAAAGTAAAGCACGACCAGGCAGCTTGACTGAGCCACGCCCTGCACACCTCTCACCAGCCAGCGAAGACAAGATACATGCAAAGATAGCATAAATCATTCCTCCACCCTGCCCACCTCACCTCCCAGCCTATGTGTGAGAACCAGCCGCTCCCAGTCCAGGGGTCGCCAACCATTTTCCCCAGATTTTCTCAAATTTCTTAGATGCTTTTCGTTGTTCATACGCGTACCTCTCCATGCCAATCAGCCAATTAACCTTCCCCACAAATTCCGAAACCGAGGGAGGGGTCTCGTCCAACCAATGTTGCGCAATAAGTTTACGCGCCATAAATAGAATACGGGCTACTGCAAGTTGTTCTGCAGCGGGCAACGCTACGTCTTCCACGTATCCTAACACACAGACCAGAGGAGACTGTTGCAGTGCCACTGAGTATGCTTTTTGAATGGCCGACGCCACCCCTCTCCAATAGCGGAACAGCTTGGGACAGCGCCAAAACATATGTAGTATCCCCCCTTCATGGACATGACATCGTTGGCACATGGGCGTATCCCGAACCCTTATGCGGAAGAGGAACTGTGGTGTGCGATATACCCGGTGTAGGAGGTAGAGGTGTGATAGCCTATGCTGCTCCCCTAAGGACAATTTAGGTGTCATTTCCACTATTTCAGTCCATTGACCTTCCTCTATAGGGCCTATGTCCACCTCCCATTTCTCCCGCAGTTGAAGGGGAAATCTATCTAGGTGCTTAGATATAATATGTCTGTATAGACAGGAGATAAGTCCCTTAGTGGATTCAGACTCCCCTACAATGTTCATAGGTGGCATATTATGTACGTCTGAAGTTAGTATGTCCCCTTCCGCTTCACACGCATGGCGAAGCTGCAGATATTTGTAAAACTGAGCATGTGGCAGCACAAATTGACTCTGCAGCTGGTCAAACCGCTTCAGCTGTCTACCATCATACAACTGCACTACCCTCCTAATTCCTGTGTCTCTCCAGGCAGAAAACCCCTCCAGAAAATACAATTCTCCCAACCACGGAGTATCCCATATGGATGTGTATTGTGTATAACCCGTGACCCCATATAAGTTCCGGACCTTCCACCATAATTTATGGATAAGTAGCAGCGTTGGTATCTGAGGGCTGAGCAGTAGTATCTTTTTAGCTTCCAGGGTTTCAAACAAAGAGTCTGACCGTAAGTGGTGTCCCAGCAGAGCTTTGTTCTGATCGCCCCCATCACCCACTTCCCATCCCCGCAGGTGCTGCAGTTGGGCCGCAAGGAAGTACATCGCCGCATTGGGAATAGCAAGACCCCCATCATCTTTAGCCCTTTGTAGGGTCTCCAGTTTGATGCGGGGGTGCTGGGAACCCCATATCAATGCACGGAAGAGAGAGTGAACCTTGCAGAAAAGGCGAGAGGGAAGCCACACAGGAGAGTTATGTAAAATATATAACAGCTGTGGCATCCATATCATCTTCACTAGATTCGCCCTGCCCACCACTGATAACGGCAACTTACGCCAAACCGCCAATTTCTGTTGAAATTTATCTATCAGAGGTGTCACGTTTAGTTTCTCATATGCTCTGACCTCTCTGGAGATAAATACTCCCAGGTATTTAAACGTACTGACACTCCTCAATGGGATGGCCGGATCCAATTGCAGAGCATCTTCTGAATCTACGGGCATAATGACTGATTTATCCCAATTTATAGTAAGACCCGAGTATGTGCCAAATTCATTTATAGTGGCCATGGCATTAGAGAGGGAAGCGGAGGAGTCATTAAGATAAAGTAATAGATCATCGGCGTACAACGCCACTTTATCCTCCCTCACTCCCCTTCGAAAGCCAACCACTCCGGGATGCAAGCGCAACAGGGAGGCTAAGGGCTCTATAGCCAGCGCAAATAATAACGGGGAGATCGGGCATCCCTGCCGTGTTCCCCGATGAAGCGGAAAAGATGAGGACAGCCCACCATTTATCCTCAAACGAGCTACTGGGGCAGAGTACAGCAGCTGCAGAGATGAGAGGAACACCGGTCCAAACCCCACCCGCTCCAATACCGCCCACAAGTATGACCATTCGACACTGTCAAATGCCTTGACAGCGTCCAATGAACAGACCACTCGGTCCCCGGGATTATCTACTGGTAACTGCAGATTGAGGTGTAGTCTGCGTATATTCAAAGCCGTGGACCTAGCAGGGATAAATCCCGTCTGATCGGGGTGTATCAAAGATGAAATGACCCCTGAGAGACGAGTAGCCAGAGCCTTAGCTATGATTTTAATATCAACTGGAAGTAAGGAAATAGGCCTATAGGAATCAGGAGTCAAGGGATCTCTCCCAGGTTTTGGTAAGACCACTATTATCGCTTACTGCATAGAAACTGGCAGGGTGCCTGATTCCAATGAGGCGTTCCATAGTTCCAGCAATTTGGGGAGCAGGGGTTTCCCAACCAATTTATACAATTCAGCCGGGAGCCCGTCCGATCCTGGCGCCTTGTGATTATGAAGGGAGGTTACCGCCGCTTCTAATTCTTCTAAAGTTAATGGTGTGTCTAAGAAGGCCTGCTGTTCCGATGTGAGTGTTGGTAAAGATATACCGCTCAAAAACTGTGTCACTTGAGTCGGAGTAACCGTGGTATGGTGGGAATATAACGTTAAATAATAACTTCTAAACACCTCCAGTATGTCCATCAGTGCTGTCACTACATCCCCTTCCTGATTCCTAATACCCGTGATGTACGAGGGGTCCCGTTGAGCTTTGGCTACCACTGCCAGAATGTGTCCCGCCTTCTCCCCCTCCACAAAAAAAGAATGTTTAGCAAATGTACGCTTTTGTGCTGCGGACTCCATATCAAATATATTGACAGCTTTATGGGCCGCCTGAAGCCTCCGGGCAGTAGCCCCCGTCGGTTGTAGGATATGTTGCTCTTCCCTCTCTCTTAAGCCCTTCAGTAGGTCCCTTCGCAATTGTCCCCTCCTTCTTTTCACCCCGGTGATACGCTGAATAAAGTGGCCCCGCAAGTATGCCTTCATAGCGTCCCATTCCACCTGGAGAGACACAGAACCCCCATTTAACACAAAGTACTCATCTATCACCGGCACCACCGTGGTCGGATCCAAAACGGTCAACCAATGTGGGTTCAGTCTCCACAGGCCTCTCCCGACCACCCCTGAACCAGGATGTGTTAATTGCAGTTTCATGGGTGAGTGATCCGAGAGAGTCCTGGGGAGATAATCAACACCAGTTATAAGATTCAACATGTGTTCAGAGCAGACAGCTAAATCAATTCTGGATAGGGAATGATGCGTGGATGAGTAACAGGAATAAATCCGCTCCCCCGGATGTCTCTGTCGCCACACGTCAGTTAAGGACAATTCTTTTAGCATTTTCCCCATAGCGGTAGCACCAGCGGCCAAAGTCACCGAACCCACACTAAGTCTGTCTATAGAGGGATCAACCACTGTGTTGAAATCCCCTACTATCAGAAGAGGGACATCCGGGTGAGCCGAGCCAAACTCCATCACTCTATTTAAGACCGTACAACTATAAGGATGCGGAACATAGACCGCAGCAAGAATACATCTGATCCCATAAATAGTGCAATATAAGCAGATGAACCTACCCTCTTGATCAATTCTACTGTCCATGCATGTGAAGGGAATATCTTTATGCACCAGTATGCTCACCCCCCTAGAGTATTGTGTATGAACAGAATGATAACTCCACCCCACCCATGCACGCCTCAGGTATTGAGTGGTATCCGCGGTCATATGTGTTTCCTGTACACACAGTACCACTGGATGATACTGTCGCAGGAAATCAAACAGTGCATACCGCTTATCCGCATCTCCCAAGCCCCGCACATTCCATGAGATTACTGTAAGTTTGCTAGCCATAGTCACCATTCAACACATATCCAAGAAAATTGCCATGCTGCCCAGTGGACACATCCGTGAACATACAAAGGTTCAATAAGCTAAGATGGTAATCATAGTGCCATACTAAGAATGTCCACCGGGCAGCAGAGGCGCACAGGTTTCTGAACAGAACATGCAAAGCAAAACATTGCCATACTAGGACTGGCCACTGGGTGGCAGAGGCGCGCAGGCTCCCAAACATATCATGTAAAGTAAAACATTTCCATACTACTAATGGCCATCGGATGGCGGAGGTACACAGGTCTCTAGACATCTCATGCAGATGAATACATTGCCACCCTAAGAGTGACCATTGGGTGGCAGAGGTGCACAGGTGACTACACAGGTTATGCATGTGGAAAAAAAATGTAAGGTACCGTGTGGATCCTGACACTTGAAGAAAAAAGGAAAAACTCCTCAACTGAAAACCAAACAACCCGGTTCCCAAAAACAAAGCGATCTGCACCCAAAAAATCTGCAGATTAGGGCACCAGTTCTCCATGACCGTAACACAATGAGCAATCAGTCAGATATAATGCAGTAAGAATAAAGCAGGACGGGTCCCGCTTAAAACAGGAGAAATGTAATCCTGCGGGCCAGCAGGAGATCATAACATAGAGGGAAGGAGAGAAGAACATGAACACTCTCCAGACACCCGGACAGTTTCCGAGGGTAACAAGACTTTAACTTGAATAGGTAATTCCGGAGCTCAGGCCGGTACGTCACGATGCGGGCTGCGTCCTCCACGCAGATGTTGTTCTTCTTGAAGAAATGAGTGTCCCCTGCTGCCACGACCCGCAGCTTGGCCGGATACAGCATGGCATATGGCACCTGGAGATTGCGCAACCTCCTCTTCACCTCCAGAAATTGCGCCCTCTGTTTCTGGACCTCTGCAGAGTGGTCAAGGAAGAAAGATATCTTACTGCCATTAATAGTAATCTCTGGTAAATTCCGGGCCGCCCGCAGTATAGTGTCACGATCACGGTAATGGAGCAATTTCACCAATACAGCACGAGGTGGGGAGCCGGGTGGGAGGGGTCGGGTAGGCACCCTGTGAGCCCTTTCAACAGCATACATAGGAGACAGGTTATCCTTCCCAAAAACCTCAGAGAGCCAGTTCTCAAAGTATTCTGTGGGGTGTGCACCCTCCATTCTTTCCGGCACTCCCACCAGTCTGACATTATTCCGTCTCAGACGGTTCTCCAGGTCGTCCGTTTTTAATAGCAGCTGCGAGATAACTTGATCGTGTTTGCGGGAAGTTGTAGCAATAGGCGCCACCTTATCTTCCAGGTCTCCCACTCTGTGCTCCACTTCCGTGGTTCTATCACTGACTTTGCGTAAATCTTGGCGAAGAAACCCCACTTCACCCTGCAAGCTGCCCACTTGTTGTGTAAGAGAAGAAATAGCAGCATTACATTTGGTGATAGAGGAATTGCATTGTGAGACTGCCAGCAAAATGTCTCTCAGCGTGGGCTCTTGTGCACAGACTGTCCCTGGGGCATAGGGTGGGATGCTGCTCTGCTGTGCTTCCCCTGCCACAGCCTCCATGCATTCCTCTTCTCCCTCCTTGTCACTGCATCCCCCCACCATGTCTGTCTCTGAAGGGGCAATCTCTATGGGGCTGTCCTCTATAGTGTCCCCCTCCACCGGATCATACCGTACACAGCCATTGCTCATCCGTGGGGTCGGTGGTTTCTGGAACGCCGCCAGCTTGGCAGCAGTTCCTGCAGTGAGCTGTCTTGTGCTGCGCGGCATGTGAGGCGGCGGGCCGGCGCCATCTTGGATTTCTCGGCCGCCCGCTCCCGCCATGGATTTAGGCTTTTTGGGGACCCTGCCAGCCATCTGTCCGGTACCGGAGTGCTGCCCGGACCTCCCTGCGTCTCTGAGGGTGCTGCCTGTGAGGATGGTGGCCCGCAGGAGGAGTTCTGTGCCGGTAATCAGCGGGACCCGCGGGAGCTCTCAGACCTCGCGTCCGCTCACATGCCCGGCTAGGCTCCGCCCCCAATATAGACCTCTGCATACTGCTAAGATTCTGAGAAGTTACCCCATTTTTTTTTTTTTTTTTTTTTTTTTTTTTACAGTAGTCATTTACTATGTGGATGGGTGGATGCATGCATGCCCAAACCTCTTACCCCACCCAAAATAAAGCCCTTGCTGGGTGCGTAGCCGTGTGTGCATGCCACTCTGGCCGTTCTTATCCGCTCTCTGGGGGCGTGCACAAAGTGGTGGCATTGCTAATGCAATGTCCTGCCTTGGTTGCCATGGCAACACAAGTCAAAGTTCATATCCAGCCAGCTCATAGGGCAAAGGTCGTATCCAGCTAGCTGGGGTGATGTCATCAAGGCAGCGATGACATATATAGGTGCCTATATAGGGGCAGGCAGCTTAGTTGCAGCCAGGCTTGCAACCAGGTAGGTAGCGTAGGTAGGTAGCTGGTAAGGTAAGTGCAGGCAGGTGTAGATCAAACCATTTTATTTCTATATATTTGGGGGGCCAATATAGACCTCTGCATACTGCTAAGATTCTGAGAAGTTACCCCATTTTTTTTTTTTTTTTTTTTTTTTTTTTACAGTAGTCATTTACTATGTGGATGGGTGGATGCATGCATGCCCAAACCTCTTACCCCACCCAAAATAAAGCCCTTGCTGGGTGCGTAGCCGTGTGTGCATGCCACTCTGGCCGTTCTTATCCGCTCTCTGGGGGCGTGCACAAAGTGGTGGCATTGCTAATGCAATGTCCTGCCTTGGTTGCCATGGCAACACAAGTCAAAGTTCATATCCAGCCAGCTCATAGGGCAAAGGTCGTATCCAGCTAGCTGGGGTGATGTCATCAAGGCAGCGATGACATATATAGGTGCCTATATAGGGGCAGGCAGCTTAGTTGCAGCCAGGCTTGCAACCAGGTAGGTAGCGTAGGTAGGTAGCTGGTAAGGTAAGTGCAGGCAGGTGTAGATCAAACCATTTTATTTCTATATATTTGGGGGGCCAATATAGACCTCTGCATACTGCTAAGATTCTGAGAAGTTACCCCATTTTTTTTTTTTTTTTTTTTTTTTTTTTACAGTAGTCATTTACTATGTGGATGGGTGGATGCATGCATGCCCAAACCTCTTACCCCACCCAAAATAAAGCCCTTGCTGGGTGCGTAGCCGTGTGTGCATGCCACTCTGGCCGTTCTTATCCGCTCTCTGGGGGCGTGCACAATGTGGTGGCATTGCTAATGCAATGTCCTGCCTTGGTTGCCATGGCAACACAAGTCAAAGTTCATATCCAGCCAGCTCATAGGGCAAAGGTCGTATCCAGCTAGCTGGGGTGATGTCATCAAGGCAGCGATGACATATATAGGTGCCTATATAGGGGCAGGCAGCTTAGTTGCAGCCAGGCTTGCAACCAGGTAGGTAGCGTAGGTAGGTAGCTGGTAAGGTAAGTGCAGGCAGGTGTAGATCAAACCATTTTATTTCTATATATTTGGGGGGCCAATATAGACCTCTGCATACTGCTAAGATTCTGAGAAGTTACCCCATTTTTTTTTTTTTTTTTTTACAGTAGTCATTTACTATGTGGATGGGTGGATGCATGCATGCCCAAACCTCTTACCCCACCCAAAATAAAGCCCTTGCTGGGTGCGTAGCCGTGTGTGCATGCCACTCTGGCCGTTCTTATCCGCTCTCTGGGGGCGTGCACAAAGTGGTGGCATTGCTAATGCAATGTCCTGCCTTGGTTGCCATGGCAACACAAGTCAAAGTTCATATCCAGCCAGCTCATAGGGCAAAGGTCGTATCCAGCTAGCTGGGGTGATGTCATCAAGGCAGCGATGACATATATAGGTGCCTATATAGGGGCAGGCAGCTTAGTTGCAGCCAGGCTTGCAACCAGGTAGGTAGCGTAGGTAGGTAGCTGGTAAGGTAAGTGCAGGCAGGTGTAGATCAAACCATTTTATTTCTATATATTTGGGGGGCCAATATAGACCTCTGCATACTGCTAAGATTCTGAGAAGTTACCCCATTTTTTTTTTTTTTTTTTTTTTTTTTTTTTACAGTAGTCATTTACTATGTGGATGGGTGGATGCATGCATGCCCAAACCTCTTACCCCACCCAAAATAAAGCCCTTGCTGGGTGCGTAGCCGTGTGTGCATGCCACTCTGGCCGTTCTTATCCGCTCTCTGGGGGCGTGCACAAAGTGGTGGCATTGCTAATGCAATGTCCTGCCTTGGTTGCCATGGCAACACAAGTCAAAGTTCATATCCAGCCAGCTCATAGGGCAAAGGTCGTATCCAGCTAGCTGGGGTGATGTCATCAAGGCAGCGATGACATATATAGGTGCCTATATAGGGGCAGGCAGCTTAGTTGCAGCCAGGCTTGCAACCAGGTAGGTAGCGTAGGTAGGTAGCTGGTAAGGTAAGTGCAGGCAGGTGTAGATCAAACCATTTTATTTCTATATATTTGGGGGGCCAATATAGACCTCTTTTTTAATCCAAATTATTTTTATTGAAATATTTGCATTTTTCATTGACAAACAAAAACTCCCCAGAGGGCATACCCTCCGACCCCAACCCTCCCTAACCCACCCCCCATTCCTTCATCCTGTCAGTTCCACAATCCTTGTTGAGTATGCATAAAAGTCTGCAGACCATGATTCTCGACCTCCTCCCACCACGTGAGTGGGTCTGCAATTGAAGAATGTTCATCAAGGGCAAATAAAAGTAAAGCACGACCAGGCAGCTTGACTGAGCCACGCCCTGCACACCTCTCACCAGCCAGCGAAGACAAGATACATGCAAAGATAGCATAAATCATTCCTCCACCCTGCCCACCTCACCTCCCAGCCTATGTGTGAGAACCAGCCGCTCCCAGTCCAGGGGTCGCCAACCATTTTCCCCAGATTTTCTCAAATTTCTTAGATGCTTTTCGTTGTTCATACGCGTACCTCTCCATGCCAATCAGCCAATTAACCTTCCCCACAAATTCCGAAACCGAGGGAGGGGTCTCGTCCAACCAATGTTGCGCAATAAGTTTACGCGCCATAAATAGAATACGGGCTACTGCAAGTTGTTCTGCAGCGGGCAACGCTACGTCTTCCACGTATCCTAACACACAGACCAGAGGAGACTGTTGCAGTGCCACTGAGTATGCTTTTTGAATGGCCGACGCCACCCCTCTCCAATAGCGGAACAGCTTGGGACAGCGCCAAAACATATGTAGTATCCCCCCTTCATGGACATGACATCGTTGGCACATGGGCGTATCCCGAACCCTTATGCGGAAGAGGAACTGTGGTGTGCGATATACCCGGTGTAGGAGGTAGAGGTGTGATAGCCTATGCTGCTCCCCTAAGGACAATTTAGGTGTCATTTCCACTATTTCAGTCCATTGACCTTCCTCTATAGGGCCTATGTCCACCTCCCATTTCTCCCGCAGTTGAAGGGGAAATCTATCTAGGTGCTTAGATATAATATGTCTGTATAGACAGGAGATAAGTCCCTTAGTGGATTCAGACTCCCCTACAATGTTCATAGGTGGCATATTATGTACGTCTGAAGTTAGTATGTCCCCTTCCGCTTCACACGCATGGCGAAGCTGCAGATATTTGTAAAACTGAGCATGTGGCAGCACAAATTGACTCTGCAGCTGGTCAAACCGCTTCAGCTGTCTACCATCATACAACTGCACTACCCTCCTAATTCCTGTGTCTCTCCAGGCAGAAAACCCCTCCAGAAAATACAATTCTCCCAACCACGGAGTATCCCATATGGATGTGTATTGTGTATAACCCGTGACCCCATATAAGTTCCGGACCTTCCACCATAATTTATGGATAAGTAGCAGCGTTGGTATCTGAGGGCTGAGCAGTAGTATCTTTTTAGCTTCCAGGGTTTCAAACAAAGAGTCTGACCGTAAGTGGTGTCCCAGCAGAGCTTTGTTCTGATCGCCCCCATCACCCACTTCCCATCCCCGCAGGTGCTGCAGTTGGGCCGCAAGGAAGTACATCGCCGCATTGGGAATAGCAAGACCCCCATCATCTTTAGCCCTTTGTAGGGTCTCCAGTTTGATGCGGGGGTGCTGGGAACCCCATATCAATGCACGGAAGAGAGAGTGAACCTTGCAGAAAAGGCGAGAGGGAAGCCACACAGGAGAGTTATGTAAAATATATAACAGCTGTGGCATCCATATCATCTTCACTAGATTCGCCCTGCCCACCACTGATAACGGCAACTTACGCCAAACCGCCAATTTCTGTTGAAATTTATCTATCAGAGGTGTCACGTTTAGTTTCTCATATGCTCTGACCTCTCTGGAGATAAATACTCCCAGGTATTTAAACGTACTGACACTCCTCAATGGGATGGCCGGATCCAATTGCAGAGCATCTTCTGAATCTACGGGCATAATGACTGATTTATCCCAATTTATAGTAAGACCCGAGTATGTGCCAAATTCATTTATAGTGGCCATGGCATTAGAGAGGGAAGCGGAGGAGTCATTAAGATAAAGTAATAGATCATCGGCGTACAACGCCACTTTATCCTCCCTCACTCCCCTTCGAAAGCCAACCACTCCGGGATGCAAGCGCAACAGGGAGGCTAAGGGCTCTATAGCCAGCGCAAATAATAACGGGGAGATCGGGCATCCCTGCCGTGTTCCCCGATGAAGCGGAAAAGATGAGGACAGCCCACCATTTATCCTCAAACGAGCTACTGGGGCAGAGTACAGCAGCTGCAGAGATGAGAGGAACACCGGTCCAAACCCCACCCGCTCCAATACCGCCCACAAGTATGACCATTCGACACTGTCAAATGCCTTGACAGCGTCCAATGAACAGACCACTCGGTCCCCGGGATTATCTACTGGTAACTGCAGATTGAGGTGTAGTCTGCGTATATTCAAAGCCGTGGACCTAGCAGGGATAAATCCCGTCTGATCGGGGTGTATCAAAGATGAAATGACCCCTGAGAGACGAGTAGCCAGAGCCTTAGCTATGATTTTAATATCAACTGGAAGTAAGGAAATAGGCCTATAGGAATCAGGAGTCAAGGGATCTCTCCCAGGTTTTGGTAAGACCACTATTATCGCTTCCTGCATAGAAACTGGCAGGGTGCCTGATTCCAATGAGGCGTTCCATAGTTCCAGCAATTTGGGGAGCAGGGGTTTCCCAACCAATTTATACAATTCAGCCGGGAGCCCGTCCGATCCTGGCGCCTTGTGATTATGAAGGGAGGTTACCGCCGCTTCTAATTCTTCTAAAGTTAATGGTGTGTCTAAGAAGGCCTGCTGTTCCGATGTGAGTGTTGGTAAAGATATACCGCTCAAAAACTGTGTCACTTGAGTCGGAGTAACCGTGGTATGGTGGGAATATAACGTTAAATAATAACTTCTAAACACCTCCAGTATGTCCATCAGTGCTGTCACTACATCCCCTTCCTGATTCCTAATACCCGTGATGTACGAGGGGTCCCGTTGAGCTTTGGCTACCACTGCCAGAATGTGTCCCGCCTTCTCCCCCTCCACAAAAAAAGAATGTTTAGCAAATGTACGCTTTTGTGCTGCGGACTCCATATCAAATATATTGACAGCTTTATGGGCCGCCTGAAGCCTCCGGGCAGTAGCCCCCGTCGGTTGTAGGATATGTTGCTCTTCCCTCTCTCTTAAGCCCTTCAGTAGGTCCCTTCGCAATTGTCCCCTCCTTCTTTTCACCCCGGTGATACGCTGAATAAAGTGGCCCCGCAAGTATGCCTTCATAGCGTCCCATTCCACCTGGAGAGACACAGAACCCCCATTTAACACAAAGTACTCATCTATCACCGGCACCACCGTGGTCGGATCCAAAACGGTCAACCAATGTGGGTTCAGTCTCCACAGGCCTCTCCCGACCACCCCTGAACCAGGATGTGTTAATTGCAGTTTCATGGGTGAGTGATCCGAGAGAGTCCTGGGGAGATAATCAACACCAGTTATAAGATTCAACATGTGTTCAGAGCAGACAGCTAAATCAATTCTGGATAGGGAATGATGCGTGGATGAGTAACAGGAATAAATCCGCTCCCCCGGATGTCTCTGTCGCCACACGTCAGTTAAGGACAATTCTTTTAGCATTTTCCCCATAGCGGTAGCACCAGCGGCCAAAGTCACCGAACCCACACTAAGTCTGTCTATAGAGGGATCAACCACTGTGTTGAAATCCCCTACTATCAGAAGAGGGACATCCGGGTGAGCCGAGCCAAACTCCATCACTCTATTTAAGACCGTACAACTATAAGGATGCGGAACATAGACCGCAGCAAGAATACATCTGATCCCATAAATAGTGCAATATAAGCAGATGAACCTACCCTCTTGATCAATTCTACTGTCCATGCATGTGAAGGGAATATCTTTATGCACCAGTATGCTCACCCCCCTAGAGTATTGTGTATGAACAGAATGATAACTCCACCCCACCCATGCACGCCTCAGGTATTGAGTGGTATCCGCGGTCATATGTGTTTCCTGTACACACAGTACCACTGGATGATACTGTCGCAGGAAATCAAACAGTGCATACCGCTTATCCGCATCTCCCAAGCCCCGCACATTCCATGAGATTACTGTAAGTTTGCTAGCCATAGTCACCATTCAACACATATCCAAGAAAATTGCCATGCTGCCCAGTGGACACATCCGTGAACATACAAAGGTTCAATAAGCTAAGATGGTAATCATAGTGCCATACTAAGAATGTCCACCGGGCAGCAGAGGCGCACAGGTTTCTGAACAGAACATGCAAAGCAAAACATTGCCATACTAGGACTGGCCACTGGGTGGCAGAGGCGCGCAGGCTCCCAAACATATCATGTAAAGTAAAACATTTCCATACTACTAATGGCCATCGGATGGCGGAGGTACACAGGTCTCTAGACATCTCATGCAGATGAATACATTGCCACCCTAAGAGTGACCATTGGGTGGCAGAGGTGCACAGGTGACTACACAGGTTATGCATGTGGAAAAAAAATGTAAGGTACCGTGTGGATCCTGACACTTGAAGAAAAAAGGAAAAACTCCTCAACTGAAAACCAAACAACCCGGTTCCCAAAAACAAAGCGATCTGCACCCAAAAAATCTGCAGATTAGGGCACCAGTTCTCCATGACCGTAACACAATGAGCAATCAGTCAGATATAATGCAGTAAGAATAAAGCAGGACGGGTCCCGCTTAAAACAGGAGAAATGTAATCCTGCGGGCCAGCAGGAGATCATAACATAGAGGGAAGGAGAGAAGAACATGAACACTCTCCAGACACCCGGACAGTTTCCGAGGGTAACAAGACTTTAACTTGAATAGGTAATTCCGGAGCTCAGGCCGGTACGTCACGATGCGGGCTGCGTCCTCCACGCAGATGTTGTTCTTCTTGAAGAAATGAGTGTCCCCTGCTGCCACGACCCGCAGCTTGGCCGGATACAGCATGGCATATGGCACCTGGAGATTGCGCAACCTCCTCTTCACCTCCAGAAATTGCGCCCTCTGTTTCTGGACCTCTGCAGAGTGGTCAAGGAAGAAAGATATCTTACTGCCATTAATAGTAATCTCTGGTAAATTCCGGGCCGCCCGCAGTATAGTGTCACGATCACGGTAATGGAGCAATTTCACCAATACAGCACGAGGTGGGGAGCCGGGTGGGAGGGGTCGGGTAGGCACCCTGTGAGCCCTTTCAACAGCATACATAGGAGACAGGTTATCCTTCCCAAAAACCTCAGAGAGCCAGTTCTCAAAGTATTCTGTGGGGTGTGCACCCTCCATTCTTTCCGGCACTCCCACCAGTCTGACATTATTCCGTCTCAGACGGTTCTCCAGGTCGTCCGTTTTTAATAGCAGCTGCGAGATAACTTGATCGTGTTTGCGGGAAGTTGTAGCAATAGGCGTTGAAGGGGAAATCTATCTAGGTGCTTAGATATAATATGTCTGTATAGACAGGAGATAAGTCCCTTAGTGGATTCAGACTCCCCTACAATGTTCATAGGTGGCATATTATGTACGTCTGAAGTTAGTATGTCCCCTTCCGCTTCACACGCATGGCGAAGCTGCAGATATTTGTAAAACTGAGCATGTGGCAGCACAAATTGACTCTGCAGCTGGTCAAAACCGCTTCAGCTGTCTACCATCATACAACTGCACTACCCTCCTAATTCCTGTGTCTCTCCAGGCAGAAAACCCCTCCAGAAAATACAATTCTCCCAACCACGGAGTATCCCATATGGATGTGTATTGTGTATAACCCGTGACCCCATATAAGTTCCGGACCTTCCACCATAATTTATGGATAAGTAGCAGCGTTGGTATCTGAGGGCTGAGCAGTAGTATCTTTTTAGCTTCCAGGGTTTCAAACAAAGAGTCTGACCGTAAGTGGTGTCCCAGCAGAGCTTTGTTCTGATCGCCCCCATCACCCACTTCCCATCCCCGCAGGTGCTGCAGTTGGGCCGCAAGGAAGTACATCGCCGCATTGGGAATAGCAAGACCCCCATCATCTTTAGCCCTTTGTAGGGTCTCCAGTTTGATGCGGGGGTGCTGGGAACCCCATATCAATGCACGGAAGAGAGAGTGAACCTTGCAGAAAAGGCGAGAGGGAAGCCACACAGGAGAGTTATGTAAAATATATAACAGCTGTGGCATCCATATCATCTTCACTAGATTCGCCCTGCCCACCACTGATAACGGCAACTTACGCCAACCGCAATTTCTGTTGAAATTTATCTATCAGAGGTGTCACGTTTAGTTCTCATATGCTCTGACCTCTCTGGAGATAAATACTCCCAGGTATTTAAACGTACTGACACTCCTCAATGGGATGGCCGGATCCAATTGCAGAGCATCTTCTGAATCTACGGGCATAATGACTGATTTATCCCAATTTATAGTAAGACCCGAGTATGTGCCAAATTCATTTATAGTGGCCATGGCATTAGAGAGGGAAGCGGAGGAGTCATTAAGATAAAGTAATAGATCATCGGCGTACAACGCCACTTTATCCTCCCTCACTCCCCTTCGAAAGCCAACCACTCCGGGATGCAAGCGCAACAGGGAGGCTAAGGGCTCTATAGCCAGCGCAAATAATAACGGGGAGATCGGGCATCCCTGCCGTGTTCCCCGATGAAGCGGAAAAGATGAGGACAGCCCACCATTTATCCTCAAACGAGCTACTGGGGCAGAGTACAGCAGCTGCAGAGATGAGAGGAACACCGGTCCAAACCCCACCCGCTCCAATACAGCCCACAAGTATGACCATTCGACACTGTCAATGCCTTGACAGCGTCCAATGAACAGACCACTCGGTCCCCGGGATTATCTACTGGTAACTGCAGATTGAGGTGTAGTCTGCGTATATTCAAAGCCGTGGACCTAGCAGGGATAAATCCCGTCTGATCGGGGTGTATCAAAGATGAAATGACCCTGAGAGACGAGTAGCCAGAGCCTTAGCTATGATTTTAATATCAACTGGAAGTAAGGAAATAGGCTATAGGAATCAGGAGTCAAGGATCTCTCCCAGGTTTTGGTAAGACCACTATTATCGCTTCCTGCATAGAAACTGGCAGGGTGCCTGATTCCAATGAGGCGTTCCATAGTTCCAGCAATTTGGGGAGCAGGGGTTTCCCAACCAATTTATACAATTCAGCCGGGAGCCCGTCCGATCCTGGCGCCTTGTGATTATGAAGGGAGGTTACCGCCGCTTCTAATTCTTCTAAGTTAATGGTGTGTCTAAGAAGGCCTGCTGTTCCGATGTGAGTGTTGGTAAAGATATACCGCTCAAAAACTGTGTCACTTGAGTCGGAGTAACCGTGGTATGGTGGGAATATAACGTTAAATAATAACTTCTAAACACCTCCAGTATGTCCATCAGTGCTGTCACTACATCCCCTTCCTGATTCCTAATACCCGTGATGTACGAGGGGTCCCGTTGAGCTTTGGCTACCACTGCCAGAATGTGTCCCGCCTTCTCCCCCTCCACAAAAAAAGAATGTTTAGCAAATGTACGCTTTTGTGCTGCGGACTCCATATCAAATATATTGACAGCTTTATGGGCCGCCTGAAGCCTCCGGGCAGTAGCCCCCGTCGGTTGTAGGATATGTTGCTCTTCCCTCTCTCTTAAGCCCTTCAGTAGGTCCCTTCGCAATTGTCCCCTCCTTCTTTTCACCCCGGTGATACGCTGAATAAAGTGGCCCCGCAAGTATGCCTTCATAGCGTCCCATTCCACCTGGAGAGACACAGAACCCCCATTTAACACAAAGTACTCATCTATCACCGGCACCACCGTGGTCGGATCCAAAACGGTCAACCAATGTGGGTTCAGTCTCCACAGGCCTCTCCCGACCACCCCTGAACCAGGATGTGTTAATTGCAGTTTCATGGTGAGTGATCCGAGAGAGTCCTGGGGAGATAATCAACACCAGTTATAAGATTCAACATGTGTTCAGAGCAGACAGCTAAATCAATTCTGGATAGGGAATGATGCGTGGATGAGTAACAGGAATAAATCCGCTCCCCCGGATGTCTCTGTCGCCACACGTCAGTTAAGGACAATTCTTTTAGCATTTTCCCCATAGCGGTAGCACCAGCGGCCAAAGTCACCGAACCCACACTAAGTCTGTCTATAGAGGGATCAACCACTGTGTTGAAATCCCCTACTATCAGAAGAGGGACATCCGGGTGAGCCAAGCCAAACTCCATCACTCTATTTAAGACCGTACAACTATAAGGATGCGGAACATAGACCGCAGCAAGAATACATCTGATCCCATAAATAGTGCAATATAAGCAGATGAACCTACCCTCTTGATCAATTCTACTGTCCATGCATGTGAAGGGAATATCTTTATGCACCAGTATGCTCACCCCCCTAGAGTATTGTGTATGAACAGAATGATAACTCCACCCCACCCATGCACGCCTCAGGTATTGAGTGGTATCCGCGGTCATATGTGTTTCCTGTACACACAGTACCACTGGATGATACTGTCGCAGGAAATCAAACAGTGCATACCGCTTATCCGCATCTCCCAAGCCCCGCACATTCCATGAGATTACTGTAAGTTTGCTAGCCATAGTCACCATTCAACACATATCCAAGAAAATTGCCATGCTGCCCAGTGGACACATCCGTGAACATACAAAGGTTCAATAAGCTAAGATGGTAATCATAGTGCCATACTAAGAATGTCCACCGGGCAGCAGAGGCGCACAGGTTTCTGAACAGAACATGCAAAGCAAAACATTGCCATACTAGGACTGGCCACTGGGTGGCAGAGGCGCGCAGGCTCCCAAACATATCATGTAAAGTAAAACATTTCCATACTACTAATGGCCATCGGATGGCGGAGGTACACAGGTCTCTAGACATCTCATGCAGATGAATACATTGCCACCCTAAGAGTGACCATTGGGTGGCAGAGGTGCACAGGTGACTACACAGGTTATGCATGTGGAAAAAAAATGTAAGGTACCGTGTGGATCCTGACACTTGAAGAAAAAAGGAAAAACTCCTCAACTGAAAACCAAACAACCCGGTTCCCAAAAACAAAGCGATCTGCACCCAAAAAATCTGCAGATTAGGGCACCAGTTCTCCATGACCGTAACACAATGAGCAATCAGTCAGATATAATGCAGTAAGAATAAAGCAGGACGGGTCCCGCTTAAAACAGGAGAAATGTAATCCTGCGGGCCAGCAGGAGATCATAACATAGAGGGAAGGAGAGAAGAACATGAACACTCTCCAGACACCCGGACAGTTTCCGAGGGTAACAAGACTTTAACTTGAATAGGTAATTCCGGAGCTCAGGCCGGTACGTCACGATGCGGGCTGCGTCCTCCACGCAGATGTTGTTCTTCTTGAAGAAATGAGTGTCCCCTGCTGCCACGACCCGCAGCTTGGCCGGATACAGCATGGCATATGGCACCTGGAGATTGCGCAACCTCCTCTTCACCTCCAGAAATTGCGCCCTCTGTTTCTGGACCTCTGCAGAGTGGTCAAGGAAGAAAGATATCTTACTGCCATTAATAGTAATCTCTGGTAAATTCCGGGCCGCCCGCAGTATAGTGTCACGATCACGGTAATGGAGCAATTTCACCAATACAGCACGAGGTGGGGAGCCGGGTGGGAGGGGTCGGGTAGGCACCCTGTGAGCCCTTTCAACAGCATACATAGGAGACAGGTTATCCTTCCCAAAAACCTCAGAGAGCCAGTTCTCAAAGTATTCTGTGGGGTGTGCACCCTCCATTCTTTCCGGCACTCCCACCAGTCTGACATTATTCCGTCTCAGACGGTTCTCCAGGTCGTCCGTTTTTAATAGCAGCTGCGAGATAACTTGATCGTGTTTGCGGGAAGTTGTAGCAATAGGCGCCACCTTATCTTCCAGGTCTCCCACTCTGTGCTCCACTTCCGTGGTTCTATCACTGACTTTGCGTAAATCTTGGCGAAGAAACCCCACTTCACCCTGCAAGCTGCCCACTTGTTGTGTAAGAGAAGAAATAGCAGCATTACATTTGGTGATAGAGGAATTGCATTGTGAGACTGCCAGCAAAATGTCTCTCAGCGTGGGCTCTTGTGCACAGACTGTCCCTGGGGCATAGGGTGGGATGCTGCTCTGCTGTGCTTCCCCTGCCACAGCCTCCATGCATTCCTCTTCTCCCTCCTTGTCACTGCATCCCCCCACCATGTCTGTCTCTGAAGGGGCAATCTCTATGGGGCTGTCCTCTATAGTGTCCCCCTCCACCGGATCATACCGTACACAGCCATTGCTCATCCGTGGGGTCGGTGGTTTCTGGAACGCCGCCAGCTTGGCAGCAGTTCCTGCAGTGAGCTGTCTTGTGCTGCGCGGCATGTGAGGCGGCGGGCCGGCGCCATCTTGGATTTCTCGGCCGCCCGCTCCCGCCATGGATTTAGGCTTTTTGGGGACCCTGCCAGCCATCTGTCCGGTACCGGAGTGCTGCCCGGACCTCCCTGCGTCTCTGAGGGTGCTGCCTGTGAGGATGGTGGCCCGCAGGAGGAGTTCTGTGCCGGTAATCAGCGGGACCCGCGGGAGCTCTCAGACCTCGCGTCCGCTCACATGCCCGGCTAGGCTCCGCCCCCAATATAGACCTCTGCATACTGCTAAGATTCTGAGAAGTTACCCCATTTTTTTTTTTTTTTTTTTTTTTTTTTTTTTACAGTAGTCATTTACTATGTGGATGGGTGGATGCATGCATGCCCAAACCTCTTACCCCACCCAAAATAAAGCCCTTGCTGGGTGCGTAGCCGTGTGTGCATGCCACTCTGGCCGTTCTTATCCGCTCTCTGGGGGCGTGCACAAAGTGGTGGCATTGCTAATGCAATGTCCTGCCTTGGTTGCCATGGCAACACAAGTCAAAGTTCATATCCAGCCAGCTCATAGGGCAAAGGTCGTATCCAGCTAGCTGGGGTGATGTCATCAAGGCAGCGATGACATATATAGGTGCCTATATAGGGGCAGGCAGCTTAGTTGCAGCCAGGCTTGCAACCAGGTAGGTAGCGTAGGTAGGTAGCTGGTAAGGTAAGTGCAGGCAGGTGTAGATCAAACCATTTTATTTCTATATATTTGGGGGGCCAATATAGACCTCTGCATACTGCTAAGATTCTGAGAAGTTACCCCATTTTTATTTTTTTTTTTTTTTTTTTTTTACAGTAGTCATTTACTATGTGGATGGGTGGATGCATGCATGCCCAAACCTCTTACCCCACCCAAAATAAAGCCCTTGCTGGGTGCGTAGCCGTGTGTGCATGCCACTCTGGCCGTTCTTATCCGCTCTCTGGGGGCGTGCACAAAGTGGTGGCATTGCTAATGCAATGTCCTGCCTTGGTTGCCATGGCAACACAAGTCAAAGTTCATATCCAGCCAGCTCATAGGGCAAAGGTCGTATCCAGCTAGCTGGGGTGATGTCATCAAGGCAGCGATGACATATATAGGTGCCTATATAGGGGCAGGCAGCTTAGTTGCAGCCAGGCTTGCAACCAGGTAGGTAGCGTAGGTAGGTAGCTGGTAAGGTAAGTGCAGGCAGGTGTAGATCAAACCATTTTATTTCTATATATTTGGGGGGCCAATATAGACCTCTGCATACTGCTAAGATTCTGAGAAGTTACCCCATTTTTTTTTTTTTTTTTTTACAGTAGTCATTTACTATGTGGATGGGTGGATGCATGCATGCCCAAACCTCTTACCCCACCCAAAATAAAGCCCTTGCTGGGTGCGTAGCCGTGTGTGCATGCCACTCTGGCCGTTCTTATCCGCTCTCTGGGGGCGTGCACAAAGTGGTGGCATTGCTAATGCAATGTCCTGCCTTGGTTGCCATGGCAACACAAGTCAAAGTTCATATCCAGCCAGCTCATAGGGCAAAGGTCGTATCCAGCTAGCTGGGGTGATGTCATCAAGGCAGCGATGACATATATAGGTGCCTATATAGGGGCAGGCAGCTTAGTTGCAGCCAGGCTTGCAACCAGGTAGGTAGCGTAGGTAGGTAGCTGGTAAGGTAAGTGCAGGCAGGTGTAGATCAAACCATTTTATTTCTATATATTTGGGGGGCCAATATAGACCTCTGCATACTGCTAAGATTCTGAGAAGTTACCCCATTTTTTTTTTTTTTTTTTTTTTTTTTTTTTACAGTAGTCATTTACTATGTGGATGGGTGGATGCATGCATGCCCAAACCTCTTACCCCACCCAAAATAAAGCCCTTGCTGGGTGCGTAGCCGTGTGTGCATGCCACTCTGGCCGTTCTTATCCGCTCTCTGGGGGCGTGCACAAAGTGGTGGCATTGCTAATGCAATGTCCTGCCTTGGTTGCCATGGCAACACAAGTCAAAGTTCATATCCAGCCAGCTCATAGGGCAAAGGTCGTATCCAGCTAGCTGGGGTGATGTCATCAAGGCAGCGATGACATATATAGGTGCCTATATAGGGGCAGGCAGCTTAGTTGCAGCCAGGCTTGCAACCAGGTAGGTAGCGTAGGTAGGTAGCTGGTAAGGTAAGTGCAGGCAGGTGTAGATCAAACCATTTTATTTCTATATATTTGGGGGGCCAATATAGACCTCTTTTTTAATCCAAATTATTTTTATTGAAATATTTGCATTTTTCATTGACAAACAAAAACTCCCCAGAGGGCATACCCTCCGACCCCAACCCTCCCTAACCCACCCCCCATTCCTTCATCCTGTCAGTTCCACAATCCTTGTTGAGTATGCATAAAAGTCTGCAGACCATGATTCTCGACCTCCTCCCACCACGTGAGTGGGTCTGCAATTGAAGAATGTTCATCAAGGGCAAATAAAAGTAAAGCACGACCAGGCAGCTTGACTGAGCCACGCCCTGCACACCTCTCACCAGCCAGCGAAGACAAGATACATGCAAAGATAGCATAAATCATTCCTCCACCCTGCCCACCTCACCTCCCAGCCTATGTGTGAGAACCAGCCGCTCCCAGTCCAGGGGTCGCCAACCATTTTCCCCAGATTTTCTCAAATTTCTTAGATGCTTTTCGTTGTTCATACGCGTACCTCTCCATGCCAATCAGCCAATTAACCTTCCCCACAAATTCCGAAACCGAGGGAGGGGTCTCGTCCAACCAATGTTGCGCAATAAGTTTACGCGCCATAAATAGAATACGGGCTACTGCAAGTTGTTCTGCAGCGGGCAACGCTACGTCTTCCACGTATCCTAACACACAGACCAGAGGAGACTGTTGCAGTGCCACTGAGTATGCTTTTTGAATGGCCGACGCCACCCCTCTCCAATAGCGGAACAGCTTGGGACAGCGCCAAAACATATGTAGTATCCCCCCTTCATGGACATGACATCGTTGGCACATGGGCGTATCCCGAACCCTTATGCGGAAGAGGAACTGTGGTGTGCGATATACCCGGTGTAGGAGGTAGAGGTGTGATAGCCTATGCTGCTCCCCTAAGGACAATTTAGGTGTCATTTCCACTATTTCAGTCCATTGACCTTCCTCTATAGGGCCTATGTCCACCTCCCATTTCTCCCGCAGTTGAAGGGGAAATCTATCTAGGTGCTTAGATATAATATGTCTGTATAGACAGGAGATAAGTCCCTTAGTGGATTCAGACTCCCCTACAATGTTCATAGGTGGCATATTATGTACGTCTGAAGTTAGTATGTCCCCTTCCGCTTCACACGCATGGCGAAGCTGCAGATATTTGTAAAACTGAGCATGTGGCAGCACAAATTGACTCTGCAGCTGGTCAAACCGCTTCAGCTGTCTACCATCATACAACTGCACTACCCTCCTAATTCCTGTGTCTCTCCAGGCAGAAAACCCCTCCAGAAAATACAATTCTCCCAACCACGGAGTATCCCATATGGATGTGTATTGTGTATAACCCGTGACCCCATATAAGTTCCGGACCTTCCACCATAATTTATGGATAAGTAGCAGCGTTGGTATCTGAGGGCTGAGCAGTAGTATCTTTTTAGCTTCCAGGGTTTCAAACAAAGAGTCTGACCGTAAGTGGTGTCCCAGCAGAGCTTTGTTCTGATCGCCCCCATCACCCACTTCCCATCCCCGCAGGTGCTGCAGTTGGGCCGCAAGGAAGTACATCGCCGCATTGGGAATAGCAAGACCCCCATCATCTTTAGCCCTTTGTAGGGTCTCCAGTTTGATGCGGGGGTGCTGGGAACCCCATATCAATGCACGGAAGAGAGAGTGAACCTTGCAGAAAAGGCGAGAGGGAAGCCACACAGGAGAGTTATGTAAAATATATAACAGCTGTGGCATCCATATCATCTTCACTAGATTCGCCCTGCCCACCACTGATAACGGCAACTTACGCCAAACCGCCAATTTCTGTTGAAATTTATCTATCAGAGGTGTCACGTTTAGTTTCTCATATGCTCTGACCTCTCTGGAGATAAATACTCCCAGGTATTTAAACGTACTGACACTCCTCAATGGGATGGCCGGATCCAATTGCAGAGCATCTTCTGAATCTACGGGCATAATGACTGATTTATCCCAATTTATAGTAAGACCCGAGTATGTGCCAAATTCATTTATAGTGGCCATGGCATTAGAGAGGGAAGCGGAGGAGTCATTAAGATAAAGTAATAGATCATCGGCGTACAACGCCACTTTATCCTCCCTCACTCCCCTTCGAAAGCCAACCACTCCGGGATGCAAGCGCAACAGGGAGGCTAAGGGCTCTATAGCCAGCGCAAATAATAACGGGGAGATCGGGCATCCCTGCCGTGTTCCCCGATGAAGCGGAAAAGATGAGGACAGCCCACCATTTATCCTCAAACGAGCTACTGGGGCAGAGTACAGCAGCTGCAGAGATGAGAGGAACACCGGTCCAAACCCCACCCGCTCCAATACCGCCCACAAGTATGACCATTCGACACTGTCAAATGCCTTGACAGCGTCCAATGAACAGACCACTCGGTCCCCGGGATTATCTACTGGTAACTGCAGATTGAGGTGTAGTCTGCGTATATTCAAAGCCGTGGACCTAGCAGGGATAAATCCCGTCTGATCGGGGTGTATCAAAGATGAAATGACCCCTGAGAGACGAGTAGCCAGAGCCTTAGCTATGATTTTAATATCAACTGGAAGTAAGGAAATAGGCCTATAGGAATCAGGAGTCAAGGGATCTCTCCCAGGTTTTGGTAAGACCACTATTATCGCTTCCTGCATAGAAACTGGCAGGGTGCCTGATTCCAATGAGGCGTTCCATAGTTCCAGCAATTTGGGGAGCAGGGGTTTCCCAACCAATTTATACAATTCAGCCGGGAGCCCGTCCGATCCTGGCGCCTTGTGATTATGAAGGGAGGTTACCGCCGCTTCTAATTCTTCTAAAGTTAATGGTGTGTCTAAGAAGGCCTGCTGTTCCGATGTGAGTGTTGGTAAAGATATACCGCTCAAAAACTGTGTCACTTGAGTCGGAGTAACCGTGGTATGGTGGGAATATAACGTTAAATAATAACTTCTAAACACCTCCAGTATGTCCATCAGTGCTGTCACTACATCCCCTTCCTGATTCCTAATACCCGTGATGTACGAGGGGTCCCGTTGAGCTTTGGCTACCACTGCCAGAATGTGTCCCGCCTTCTCCCCCTCCACAAAAAAAGAATGTTTAGCAAATGTACGCTTTTGTGCTGCGGACTCCATATCAAATATATTGACAGCTTTATGGGCCGCCTGAAGCCTCCGGGCAGTAGCCCCCGTCGGTTGTAGGATATGTTGCTCTTCCCTCTCTCTTAAGCCCTTCAGTAGGTCCCTTCGCAATTGTCCCCTCCTTCTTTTCACCCCGGTGATACGCTGAATAAAGTGGCCCCGCAAGTATGCCTTCATAGCGTCCCATTCCACCTGGAGAGACACAGAACCCCCATTTAACACAAAGTACTCATCTATCACCGGCACCACCGTGGTCGGATCCAAAACGGTCAACCAATGTGGGTTCAGTCTCCACAGGCCTCTCCCGACCACCCCTGAACCAGGATGTGTTAATTGCAGTTTCATGGGTGAGTGATCCGAGAGAGTCCTGGGGAGATAATCAACACCAGTTATAAGATTCAACATGTGTTCAGAGCAGACAGCTAAATCAATTCTGGATAGGGAATGATGCGTGGATGAGTAACAGGAATAAATCCGCTCCCCCGGATGTCTCTGTCGCCACACGTCAGTTAAGGACAATTCTTTTAGCATTTTCCCCATAGCGGTAGCACCAGCGGCCAAAGTCACCGAACCCACACTAAGTCTGTCTATAGAGGGATCAACCACTGTGTTGAAATCCCCTACTATCAGAAGAGGGACATCCGGGTGAGCCGAGCCAAACTCCATCACTCTATTTAAGACCGTACAACTATAAGGATGCGGAACATAGACCGCAGCAAGAATACATCTGATCCCATAAATAGTGCAATATAAGCAGATGAACCTACCCTCTTGATCAATTCTACTGTCCATGCATGTGAAGGGAATATCTTTATGCACCAGTATGCTCACCCCCCTAGAGTATTGTGTATGAACAGAATGATAACTCCACCCCACCCATGCACGCCTCAGGTATTGAGTGGTATCCGCGGTCATATGTGTTTCCTGTACACACAGTACCACTGGATGATACTGTCGCAGGAAATCAAACAGTGCATACCGCTTATCCGCATCTCCCAAGCCCCGCACATTCCATGAGATTACTGTAAGTTTGCTAGCCATAGTCACCATTCAACACATATCCAAGAAAATTGCCATGCTGCCCAGTGGACACATCCGTGAACATACAAAGGTTCAATAAGCTAAGATGGTAATCATAGTGCCATACTAAGAATGTCCACCGGGCAGCAGAGGCGCACAGGTTTCTGAACAGAACATGCAAAGCAAAACATTGCCATACTAGGACTGGCCACTGGGTGGCAGAGGCGCGCAGGCTCCCAAACATATCATGTAAAGTAAAACATTTCCATACTACTAATGGCCATCGGATGGCGGAGGTACACAGGTCTCTAGACATCTCATGCAGATGAATACATTGCCACCCTAAGAGTGACCATTGGGTGGCAGAGGTGCACAGGTGACTACACAGGTTATGCATGTGGAAAAAAAATGTAAGGTACCGTGTGGATCCTGACACTTGAAGAAAAAAGGAAAAACTCCTCAACTGAAAACCAAACAACCCGGTTCCCAAAAACAAAGCGATCTGCACCCAAAAAATCTGCAGATTAGGGCACCAGTTCTCCATGACCGTAACACAATGAGCAATCAGTCAGATATAATGCAGTAAGAATAAAGCAGGACGGGTCCCGCTTAAAACAGGAGAAATGTAATCCTGCGGGCCAGCAGGAGATCATAACATAGAGGGAAGGAGAGAAGAACATGAACACTCTCCAGACACCCGGACAGTTTCCGAGGGTAACAAGACTTTAACTTGAATAGGTAATTCCGGAGCTCAGGCCGGTACGTCACGATGCGGGCTGCGTCCTCCACGCAGATGTTGTTCTTCTTGAAGAAATGAGTGTCCCCTGCTGCCACGACCCGCAGCTTGGCCGGATACAGCATGGCATATGGCACCTGGAGATTGCGCAACCTCCTCTTCACCTCCAGAAATTGCGCCCTCTGTTTCTGGACCTCTGCAGAGTGGTCAAGGAAGAAAGATATCTTACTGCCATTAATAGTAATCTCTGGTAAATTCCGGGCCGCCCGCAGTATAGTGTCACGATCACGGTAATGGAGCAATTTCACCAATACAGCACGAGGTGGGGAGCCGGGTGGGAGGGGTCGGGTAGGCACCCTGTGAGCCCTTTCAACAGCATACATAGGAGACAGGTTATCCTTCCCAAAAACCTCAGAGAGCCAGTTCTCAAAGTATTCTGTGGGGTGTGCACCCTCCATTCTTTCCGGCACTCCCACCAGTCTGACATTATTCCGTCTCAGACGGTTCTCCAGGTCGTCCGTTTTTAATAGCAGCTGCGAGATAACTTGATCGTGTTTGCGGGAAGTTGTAGCAATAGGCGCCACCTTATCTTCCAGGTCTCCCACTCTGTGCTCCACTTCCGTGGTTCTATCACTGACTTTGCGTAAATCTTGGCGAAGAAACCCCACTTCACCCTGCAAGCTGCCCACTTGTTGTGTAAGAGAAGAAATAGCAGCATTACATTTGGTGATAGAGGAATTGCATTGTGAGACTGCCAGCAAAATGTCTCTCAGCGTGGGCTCTTGTGCACAGACTGTCCCTGGGGCATAGGGTGGGATGCTGCTCTGCTGTGCTTCCCCTGCCACAGCCTCCATGCATTCCTCTTCTCCCTCCTTGTCACTGCATCCCCCCACCATGTCTGTCTCTGAAGGGGCAATCTCTATGGGGCTGTCCTCTATAGTGTCCCCCTCCACCGGATCATACCGTACACAGCCATTGCTCATCCGTGGGGTCGGTGGTTTCTGGAACGCCGCCAGCTTGGCAGCAGTTCCTGCAGTGAGCTGTCTTGTGCTGCGCGGCATGTGAGGCGGCGGGCCGGCGCCATCTTGGATTTCTCGGCCGCCCGCTCCCGCCATGGATTTAGGCTTTTTGGGGACCCTGCCAGCCATCTGTCCGGTACCGGAGTGCTGCCCGGACCTCCCTGCGTCTCTGAGGGTGCTGCCTGTGAGGATGGTGGCCCGCAGGAGGAGTTCTGTGCCGGTAATCAGCGGGACCCGCGGGAGCTCTCAGACCTCGCGTCCGCTCACATGCCCGGCTAGGCTCCGCCCCCAATATAGACCTCTGCATACTGCTAAGATTCTGAGAAGTTACCCCATTTTTTTTTTTTTTTTTTTTTTTCTTTTTACAGTAGTCATTTACTATGTGGATGGGTGGATGCATGCATGCCCAAACCTCTTACCCCACCCAAAATAAAGCCCTTGCTGGGTGCGTAGCCGTGTGTGCATGCCACTCTGGCCGTTCTTATCCGCTCTCTGGGGGCGTGCACAAAGTGGTGGCATTGCTAATGCAATGTCCTGCCTTGGTTGCCATGGCAACACAAGTCAAAGTTCATATCCAGCCAGCTCATAGGGCAAAGGTCGTATCCAGCTAGCTGGGGTGATGTCATCAAGGCAGCGATGACATATATAGGTGCCTATATAGGGGCAGGCAGCTTAGTTGCAGCCAGGCTTGCAACCAGGTAGGTAGCGTAGGTAGGTAGCTGGTAAGGTAAGTGCAGGCAGGTGTAGATCAAACCATTTTATTTCTATATATTTGGGGGGCCAATATAGACCTCTGCATACTGCTAAGATTCTGAGAAGTTACCCCATTTTTTTTTTTTTTTTTTTTTTTTTTTTTACAGTAGTCATTTACTATGTGGATGGGTGGATGCATGCATGCCCAAACCTCTTACCCCACCCAAAATAAAGCCCTTGCTGGGTGCGTAGCCGTGTGTGCATGCCACTCTGGCCGTTCTTATCCGCTCTCTGGGGGCGTGCACAAAGTGGTGGCATTGCTAATGCAATGTCCTGCCTTGGTTGCCATGGCAACACAAGTCAAAGTTCATATCCAGCCAGCTCATAGGGCAAAGGTCGTATCCAGCTAGCTGGGGTGATGTCATCAAGGCAGCGATGACATATATAGGTGCCTATATAGGGGCAGGCAGCTTAGTTGCAGCCAGGCTTGCAACCAGGTAGGTAGCGTAGGTAGGTAGCTGGTAAGGTAAGTGCAGGCAGGTGTAGATCAAACCATTTTATTTCTATATATTTGGGGGGCCAATATAGACCTCTGCATACTGCTAAGATTCTGAGAAGTTACCCCATTTTTTTTTTTTTTTTTTTTTTTTTTTTTACAGTAGTCATTTACTATGTGGATGGGTGGATGCATGCATGCCCAAACCTCTTACCCCACCCAAAATAAAGCCCTTGCTGGGTGCGTAGCCGTGTGTGCATGCCACTCTGGCCGTTCTTATCCGCTCTCTGGGGGCGTGCACAAAGTGGTGGCATTGCTAATGCAATGTCCTGCCTTGGTTGCCATGGCAACACAAGTCAAAGTTCATATCCAGCCAGCTCATAGGGCAAAGGTCGTATCCAGCTAGCTGGGGTGATGTCATCAAGGCAGCGATGACATATATAGGTGCCTATATAGGGGCAGGCAGCTTAGTTGCAGCCAGGCTTGCAACCAGGTAGGTAGCGTAGGTAGGTAGCTGGTAAGGTAAGTGCAGGCAGGTGTAGATCAAACCATTTTATTTCTATATATTTGGGGGGCCAATATAGACCTCTGCATACTGCTAAGATTCTGAGAAGTTACCCCATTTTTTTTTTTTTTTTTTTACAGTAGTCATTTACTATGTGGATGGGTGGATGCATGCATGCCCAAACCTCTTACCCCACCCAAAATAAAGCCCTTGCTGGGTGCGTAGCCGTGTGTGCATGCCACTCTGGCCGTTCTTATCCGCTCTCTGGGGGCGTGCACAAAGTGGTGGCATTGCTAATGCAATGTCCTGCCTTGGTTGCCATGGCAACACAAGTCAAAGTTCATATCCAGCCAGCTCATAGGGCAAAGGTCGTATCCAGCTAGCTGGGGTGATGTCATCAAGGCAGCGATGACATATATAGGTGCCTATATAGGGGCAGGCAGCTTAGTTGCAGCCAGGCTTGCAACCAGGTAGGTAGCGTAGGTAGGTAGCTGGTAAGGTAAGTGCAGGCAGGTGTAGATCAAACCATTTTATTTCTATATATTTGGGGGGCCAATATAGACCTCTGCATACTGCTAAGATTCTGAGAAGTTACCCCATTTTTTTTTTTTTTTTTTTTTTTTTTTTACAGTAGTCATTTACTATGTGGATGGGTGGATGCATGCATGCCCAAACCTCTTACCCCACCCAAAATAAAGCCCTTGCTGGGTGCGTAGCCGTGTGTGCATGCCACTCTGGCCGTTCTTATCCGCTCTCTGGGGGCGTGCACAAAGTGGTGGCATTGCTAATGCAATGTCCTGCCTTGGTTGCCATGGCAACACAAGTCAAAGTTCATATCCAGCCAGCTCATAGGGCAAAGGTCGTATCCAGCTAGCTGGGGTGATGTCATCAAGGCAGCGATGACATATATAGGTGCCTATATAGGGGCAGGCAGCTTAGTTGCAGCCAGGCTTGCAACCAGGTAGGTAGCGTAGGTAGGTAGCTGGTAAGGTAAGTGCAGGCAGGTGTAGATCAAACCATTTTATTTCTATATATTTGGGGGGCCAATATAGACCTCTTTTTTAATCCAAATTATTTTTATTGAAATATTTGCATTTTTCATTGACAAACAAAAACTCCCCAGAGGGCATACCCTCCGACCCCAACCCTCCCTAACCCACCCCCCATTCCTTCATCCTGTCAGTTCCACAATCCTTGTTGAGTATGCATAAAAGTCTGCAGACCATGATTCTCGACCTCCTCCCACCACGTGAGTGGGTCTGCAATTGAAGAATGTTCATCAAGGGCAAATAAAAGTAAAGCACGACCAGGCAGCTTGACTGAGCCACGCCCTGCACACCTCTCACCAGCCAGCGAAGACAAGATACATGCAAAGATAGCATAAATCATTCCTCCACCCTGCCCACCTCACCTCCCAGCCTATGTGTGAGAACCAGCCGCTCCCAGTCCAGGGGTCGCCAACCATTTTCCCCAGATTTTCTCAAATTTCTTAGATGCTTTTCGTTGTTCATACGCGTACCTCTCCATGCCAATCAGCCAATTAACCTTCCCCACAAATTCCGAAACCGAGGGAGGGGTCTCGTCCAACCAATGTTGCGCAATAAGTTTACGCGCCATAAATAGAATACGGGCTACTGCAAGTTGTTCTGCAGCGGGCAACGCTACGTCTTCCACGTATCCTAACACACAGACCAGAGGAGACTGTTGCAGTGCCACTGAGTATGCTTTTTGAATGGCCGACGCCACCCCTCTCCAATAGCGGAACAGCTTGGGACAGCGCCAAAACATATGTAGTATCCCCCCTTCATGGACATGACATCGTTGGCACATGGGCGTATCCCGAACCCTTATGCGGAAGAGGAACTGTGGTGTGCGATATACCCGGTGTAGGAGGTAGAGGTGTGATAGCCTATGCTGCTCCCCTAAGGACAATTTAGGTGTCATTTCCACTATTTCAGTCCATTGACCTTCCTCTATAGGGCCTATGTCCACCTCCCATTTCTCCCGCAGTTGAAGGGGAAATCTATCTAGGTGCTTAGATATAATATGTCTGTATAGACAGGAGATAAGTCCCTTAGTGGATTCAGACTCCCCTACAATGTTCATAGGTGGCATATTATGTACGTCTGAAGTTAGTATGTCCCCTTCCGCTTCACACGCATGGCGAAGCTGCAGATATTTGTAAAACTGAGCATGTGGCAGCACAAATTGACTCTGCAGCTGGTCAAACCGCTTCAGCTGTCTACCATCATACAACTGCACTACCCTCCTAATTCCTGTGTCTCTCCAGGCAGAAAACCCCTCCAGAAAATACAATTCTCCCAACCACGGAGTATCCCATATGGATGTGTATTGTGTATAACCCGTGACCCCATATAAGTTCCGGACCTTCCACCATAATTTATGGATAAGTAGCAGCGTTGGTATCTGAGGGCTGAGCAGTAGTATCTTTTTAGCTTCCAGGGTTTCAAACAAAGAGTCTGACCGTAAGTGGTGTCCCAGCAGAGCTTTGTTCTGATCGCCCCCATCACCCACTTCCCATCCCCGCAGGTGCTGCAGTTGGGCCGCAAGGAAGTACATCGCCGCATTGGGAATAGCAAGACCCCCATCATCTTTAGCCCTTTGTAGGGTCTCCAGTTTGATGCGGGGGTGCTGGGAACCCCATATCAATGCACGGAAGAGAGAGTGAACCTTGCAGAAAAGGCGAGAGGGAAGCCACACAGGAGAGTTATGTAAAATATATAACAGCTGTGGCATCCATATCATCTTCACTAGATTCGCCCTGCCCACCACTGATAACGGCAACTTACGCCAAACCGCCAATTTCTGTTGAAATTTATCTATCAGAGGTGTCACGTTTAGTTTCTCATATGCTCTGACCTCTCTGGAGATAAATACTCCCAGGTATTTAAACGTACTGACACTCCTCAATGGGATGGCCGGATCCAATTGCAGAGCATCTTCTGAATCTACGGGCATAATGACTGATTTATCCCAATTTATAGTAAGACCCGAGTATGTGCCAAATTCATTTATAGTGGCCATGGCATTAGAGAGGGAAGCGGAGGAGTCATTAAGATAAAGTAATAGATCATCGGCGTACAACGCCACTTTATCCTCCCTCACTCCCCTTCGAAAGCCAACCACTCCGGGATGCAAGCGCAACAGGGAGGCTAAGGGCTCTATAGCCAGCGCAAATAATAACGGGGAGATCGGGCATCCCTGCCGTGTTCCCCGATGAAGCGGAAAAGATGAGGACAGCCCACCATTTATCCTCAAACGAGCTACTGGGGCAGAGTACAGCAGCTGCAGAGATGAGAGGAACACCGGTCCAAACCCCACCCGCTCCAATACCGCCCACAAGTATGACCATTCGACACTGTCAAATGCCTTGACAGCGTCCAATGAACAGACCACTCGGTCCCCGGGATTATCTACTGGTAACTGCAGATTGAGGTGTAGTCTGCGTATATTCAAAGCCGTGGACCTAGCAGGGATAAATCCCGTCTGATCGGGGTGTATCAAAGATGAAATGACCCCTGAGAGACGAGTAGCCAGAGCCTTAGCTATGATTTTAATATCAACTGGAAGTAAGGAAATAGGCCTATAGGAATCAGGAGTCAAGGGATCTCTCCCAGGTTTTGGTAAGACCACTATTATCGCTTCCTGCATAGAAACTGGCAGGGTGCCTGATTCCAATGAGGCGTTCCATAGTTCCAGCAATTTGGGGAGCAGGGGTTTCCCAACCAATTTATACAATTCAGCCGGGAGCCCGTCCGATCCTGGCGCCTTGTGATTATGAAGGGAGGTTACCGCCGCTTCTAATTCTTCTAAAGTTAATGGTGTGTCTAAGAAGGCCTGCTGTTCCGATGTGAGTGTTGGTAAAGATATACCGCTCAAAAACTGTGTCACTTGAGTCGGAGTAACCGTGGTATGGTGGGAATATAACGTTAAATAATAACTTCTAAACACCTCCAGTATGTCCATCAGTGCTGTCACTACATCCCCTTCCTGATTCCTAATACCCGTGATGTACGAGGGGTCCCGTTGAGCTTTGGCTACCACTGCCAGAATGTGTCCCGCCTTCTCCCCCTCCACAAAAAAAGAATGTTTAGCAAATGTACGCTTTTGTGCTGCGGACTCCATATCAAATATATTGACAGCTTTATGGGCCGCCTGAAGCCTCCGGGCAGTAGCCCCCGTCGGTTGTAGGATATGTTGCTCTTCCCTCTCTCTTAAGCCCTTCAGTAGGTCCCTTCGCAATTGTCCCCTCCTTCTTTTCACCCCGGTGATACGCTGAATAAAGTGGCCCCGCAAGTATGCCTTCATAGCGTCCCATTCCACCTGGAGAGACACAGAACCCCCATTTAACACAAAGTACTCATCTATCACCGGCACCACCGTGGTCGGATCCAAAACGGTCAACCAATGTGGGTTCAGTCTCCACAGGCCTCTCCCGACCACCCCTGAACCAGGATGTGTTAATTGCAGTTTCATGGGTGAGTGATCCGAGAGAGTCCTGGGGAGATAATCAACACCAGTTATAAGATTCAACATGTGTTCAGAGCAGACAGCTAAATCAATTCTGGATAGGGAATGATGCGTGGATGAGTAACAGGAATAAATCCGCTCCCCCGGATGTCTCTGTCGCCACACGTCAGTTAAGGACAATTCTTTTAGCATTTTCCCCATAGCGGTAGCACCAGCGGCCAAAGTCACCGAACCCACACTAAGTCTGTCTATAGAGGGATCAACCACTGTGTTGAAATCCCCTACTATCAGAAGAGGGACATCCGGGTGAGCCGAGCCAAACTCCATCACTCTATTTAAGACCGTACAACTATAAGGATGCGGAACATAGACCGCAGCAAGAATACATCTGATCCCATAAATAGTGCAATATAAGCAGATGAACCTACCCTCTTGATCAATTCTACTGTCCATGCATGTGAAGGGAATATCTTTATGCACCAGTATGCTCACCCCCCTAGAGTATTGTGTATGAACAGAATGATAACTCCACCCCACCCATGCACGCCTCAGGTATTGAGTGGTATCCGCGGTCATATGTGTTTCCTGTACACACAGTACCACTGGATGATACTGTCGCAGGAAATCAAACAGTGCATACCGCTTATCCGCATCTCCCAAGCCCCGCACATTCCATGAGATTACTGTAAGTTTGCTAGCCATAGTCACCATTCAACACATATCCAAGAAAATTGCCATGCTGCCCAGTGGACACATCCGTGAACATACAAAGGTTCAATAAGCTAAGATGGTAATCATAGTGCCATACTAAGAATGTCCACCGGGCAGCAGAGGCGCACAGGTTTCTGAACAGAACATGCAAAGCAAAACATTGCCATACTAGGACTGGCCACTGGGTGGCAGAGGCGCGCAGGCTCCCAAACATATCATGTAAAGTAAAACATTTCCATACTACTAATGGCCATCGGATGGCGGAGGTACACAGGTCTCTAGACATCTCATGCAGATGAATACATTGCCACCCTAAGAGTGACCATTGGGTGGCAGAGGTGCACAGGTGACTACACAGGTTATGCATGTGGAAAAAAAATGTAAGGTACCGTGTGGATCCTGACACTTGAAGAAAAAAGGAAAAACTCCTCAACTGAAAACCAAACAACCCGGTTCCCAAAAACAAAGCGATCTGCACCCAAAAAATCTGCAGATTAGGGCACCAGTTCTCCATGACCGTAACACAATGAGCAATCAGTCAGATATAATGCAGTAAGAATAAAGCAGGACGGGTCCCGCTTAAAACAGGAGAAATGTAATCCTGCGGGCCAGCAGGAGATCATAACATAGAGGGAAGGAGAGAAGAACATGAACACTCTCCAGACACCCGGACAGTTTCCGAGGGTAACAAGACTTTAACTTGAATAGGTAATTCCGGAGCTCAGGCCGGTACGTCACGATGCGGGCTGCGTCCTCCACGCAGATGTTGTTCTTCTTGAAGAAATGAGTGTCCCCTGCTGCCACGACCCGCAGCTTGGCCGGATACAGCATGGCATATGGCACCTGGAGATTGCGCAACCTCCTCTTCACCTCCAGAAATTGCGCCCTCTGTTTCTGGACCTCTGCAGAGTGGTCAAGGAAGAAAGATATCTTACTGCCATTAATAGTAATCTCTGGTAAATTCCGGGCCGCCCGCAGTATAGTGTCACGATCACGGTAATGGAGCAATTTCACCAATACAGCACGAGGTGGGGAGCCGGGTGGGAGGGGTCGGGTAGGCACCCTGTGAGCCCTTTCAACAGCATACATAGGAGACAGGTTATCCTTCCCAAAAACCTCAGAGAGCCAGTTCTCAAAGTATTCTGTGGGGTGTGCACCCTCCATTCTTTCCGGCACTCCCACCAGTCTGACATTATTCCGTCTCAGACGGTTCTCCAGGTCGTCCGTTTTTAATAGCAGCTGCGAGATAACTTGATCGTGTTTGCGGGAAGTTGTAGCAATAGGCGCCACCTTATCTTCCAGGTCTCCCACTCTGTGCTCCACTTCCGTGGTTCTATCACTGACTTTGCGTAAATCTTGGCGAAGAAACCCCACTTCACCCTGCAAGCTGCCCACTTGTTGTGTAAGAGAAGAAATAGCAGCATTACATTTGGTGATAGAGGAATTGCATTGTGAGACTGCCAGCAAAATGTCTCTCAGCGTGGGCTCTTGTGCACAGACTGTCCCTGGGGCATAGGGTGGGATGCTGCTCTGCTGTGCTTCCCCTGCCACAGCCTCCATGCATTCCTCTTCTCCCTCCTTGTCACTGCATCCCCCCACCATGTCTGTCTCTGAAGGGGCAATCTCTATGGGGCTGTCCTCTATAGTGTCCCCCTCCACCGGATCATACCGTACACAGCCATTGCTCATCCGTGGGGTCGGTGGTTTCTGGAACGCCGCCAGCTTGGCAGCAGTTCCTGCAGTGAGCTGTCTTGTGCTGCGCGGCATGTGAGGCGGCGGGCCGGCGCCATCTTGGATTTCTCGGCCGCCCGCTCCCGCCATGGATTTAGGCTTTTTGGGGACCCTGCCAGCCATCTGTCCGGTACCGGAGTGCTGCCCGGACCTCCCTGCGTCTCTGAGGGTGCTGCCTGTGAGGATGGTGGCCCGCAGGAGGAGTTCTGTGCCGGTAATCAGCGGGACCCGCGGGAGCTCTCAGACCTCGCGTCCGCTCACATGCCCGGCTAGGCTCCGCCCCCAATATAGACCTCTGCATACTGCTAAGATTCTGAGAAGTTACCCCATTTTTTTTTTTTTTTTTTTTTTTTTTTTTACAGTAGTCATTTACTATGTGGATGGGTGGATGCATGCATGCCCAAACCTCTTACCCCACCCAAAATAAAGCCCTTGCTGGGTGCGTAGCCGTGTGTGCATGCCACTCTGGCCGTTCTTATCCGCTCTCTGGGGGCGTGCACAAAGTGGTGGCATTGCTAATGCAATGTCCTGCCTTGGTTGCCATGGCAACACAAGTCAAAGTTCATATCCAGCCAGCTCATAGGGCAAAGGTCGTATCCAGCTAGCTGGGGTGATGTCATCAAGGCAGCGATGACATATATAGGTGCCTATATAGGGGCAGGCAGCTTAGTTGCAGCCAGGCTTGCAACCAGGTAGGTAGCGTAGGTAGGTAGCTGGTAAGGTAAGTGCAGGCAGGTGTAGATCAAACCATTTTATTTCTATATATTTGGGGGGCCAATATAGACCTCTGCATACTGCTAAGATTCTGAGAAGTTACCCCATTTTTTATTTTTTTTTTTTTTTTTTTTTTTACAGTAGTCATTTACTATGTGGATGGGTGGATGCATGCATGCCCAAACCTCTTACCCCACCCAAAATAAAGCCCTTGCTGGGTGCGTAGCCGTGTGTGCATGCCACTCTGGCCGTTCTTATCCGCTCTCTGGGGGCGTGCACAAAGTGGTGGCATTGCTAATGCAATGTCCTGCCTTGGTTGCCATGGCAACACAAGTCAAAGTTCATATCCAGCCAGCTCATAGGGCAAAGGTCGTATCCAGCTAGCTGGGGTGATGTCATCAAGGCAGCGATGACATATATAGGTGCCTATATAGGGGCAGGCAGCTTAGTTGCAGCCAGGCTTGCAACCAGGTAGGTAGCGTAGGTAGGTAGCTGGTAAGGTAAGTGCAGGCAGGTGTAGATCAAACCATTTTATTTCTATATATTTGGGGGGCCAATATAGACCTCTGCATACTGCTAAGATTCTGAGAAGTTACCCCATTTTTTTTTTTTTTTTTTTTTTTTTTTACAGTAGTCATTTACTATGTGGATGGGTGGATGCATGCATGCCCAAACCTCTTACCCCACCCAAAATAAAGCCCTTGCTGGGTGCGTAGCCGTGTGTGCATGCCACTCTGGCCGTTCTTATCCGCTCTCTGGGGGCGTGCACAAAGTGGTGGCATTGCTAATGCAATGTCCTGCCTTGGTTGCCATGGCAACACAAGTCAAAGTTCATATCCAGCCAGCTCATAGGGCAAAGGTCGTATCCAGCTAGCTGGGGTGATGTCATCAAGGCAGCGATGACATATATAGGTGCCTATATAGGGGCAGGCAGCTTAGTTGCAGCCAGGCTTGCAACCAGGTAGGTAGCGTAGGTAGGTAGCTGGTAAGGTAAGTGCAGGCAGGTGTAGATCAAACCATTTTATTTCTATATATTTGGGGGGCCAATATAGACCTCTGCATACTGCTAAGATTCTGAGAAGTTACCCCATTTTTTTTTTTTTTTTTTTTTTACAGTAGTCATTTACTATGTGGATGGGTGGATGCATGCATGCCCAAACCTCTTACCCCACCCAAAATAAAGCCCTTGCTGGGTGCGTAGCCGTGTGTGCATGCCACTCTGGCCGTTCTTATCCGCTCTCTGGGGGCGTGCACAAAGTGGTGGCATTGCTAATGCAATGTCCTGCCTTGGTTGCCATGGCAACACAAGTCAAAGTTCATATCCAGCCAGCTCATAGGGCAAAGGTCGTATCCAGCTAGCTGGGGTGATGTCATCAAGGCAGCGATGACATATATAGGTGCCTATATAGGGGCAGGCAGCTTAGTTGCAGCCAGGCTTGCAACCAGGTAGGTAGCGTAGGTAGGTAGCTGGTAAGGTAAGTGCAGGCAGGTGTAGATCAAACCATTTTATTTCTATATATTTGGGGGGCCAATATAGACCTCTGCATACTGCTAAGATTCTGAGAAGTTACCCCATTTTTTTTTTTTTTTTTTTTTTTTACAGTAGTCATTTACTATGTGGATGGGTGGATGCATGCATGCCCAAACCTCTTACCCCACCCAAAATAAAGCCCTTGCTGGGTGCGTAGCCGTGTGTGCATGCCACTCTGGCCGTTCTTATCCGCTCTCTGGGGGCGTGCACAAAGTGGTGGCATTGCTAATGCAATGTCCTGCCTTGGTTGCCATGGCAACACAAGTCAAAGTTCATATCCAGCCAGCTCATAGGGCAAAGGTCGTATCCAGCTAGCTGGGGTGATGTCATCAAGGCAGCGATGACATATATAGGTGCCTATATAGGGGCAGGCAGCTTAGTTGCAGCCAGGCTTGCAACCAGGTAGGTAGCGTAGGTAGGTAGCTGGTAAGGTAAGTGCAGGCAGGTGTAGATCAAACCATTTTATTTCTATATATTTGGGGGGCCAATATAGACCTCTGCATACTGCTAAGATTCTGAGAAGTTACCCCATTTTTTTTTTTTTTTTTTTTTTTTTTTTACAGTAGTCATTTACTATGTGGATGGGTGGATGCATGCATGCCCAAACCTCTTACCCCACCCAAAATAAAGCCCTTGCTGGGTGCGTAGCCGTGTGTGCATGCCACTCTGGCCGTTCTTATCCGCTCTCTGGGGGCGTGCACAAAGTGGTGGCATTGCTAATGCAATGTCCTGCCTTGGTTGCCATGGCAACACAAGTCAAAGTTCATATCCAGCCAGCTCATAGGGCAAAGGTCGTATCCAGCTAGCTGGGGTGATGTCATCAAGGCAGCGATGACATATATAGGTGCCTATATAGGGGCAGGCAGCTTAGTTGCAGCCAGGCTTGCAACCAGGTAGGTAGCGTAGGTAGGTAGCTGGTAAGGTAAGTGCAGGCAGGTGTAGATCAAACCATTTTATTTCTATATATTTGGGGGGCCAATATAGACCTCTGCATACTGCTAAGATTCTGAGAAGTTACCCCATTTTTTTTTTTTTTTTTTTTTTTACAGTAGTCATTTACTATGTGGATGGGTGGATGCATGCATGCCCAAACCTCTTACCCCACCCAAAATAAAGCCCTTGCTGGGTGCGTAGCCGTGTGTGCATGCCACTCTGGCCGTTCTTATCCGCTCTCTGGGGGCGTGCACAAAGTGGTGGCATTGCTAATGCAATGTCCTGCCTTGGTTGCCATGGCAACACAAGTCAAAGTTCATATCCAGCCAGCTCATAGGGCAAAGGTCGTATCCAGCTAGCTGGGGTGATGTCATCAAGGCAGCGATGACATATATAGGTGCCTATATAGGGGCAGGCAGCTTAGTTGCAGCCAGGCTTGCAACCAGGTAGGTAGCGTAGGTAGGTAGCTGGTAAGGTAAGTGCAGGCAGGTGTAGATCAAACCATTTTATTTCTATATATTTGGGGGGCCAATATAGACCTCTGCATACTGCTAAGATTCTGAGAAGTTACCCCATTTTTTTTTTTTTTTTTTTTACAGTAGTCATTTACTATGTGGATGGGTGGATGCATGCATGCCCAAACCTCTTACCCCACCCAAAATAAAGCCCTTGCTGGGTGCGTAGCCGTGTGTGCATGCCACTCTGGCCGTTCTTATCCGCTCTCTGGGGGCGTGCACAAAGTGGTGGCATTGCTAATGCAATGTCCTGCCTTGGTTGCCATGGCAACACAAGTCAAAGTTCATATCCAGCCAGCTCATAGGGCAAAGGTCGTATCCAGCTAGCTGGGGTGATGTCATCAAGGCAGCGATGACATATATAGGTGCCTATATAGGGGCAGGCAGCTTAGTTGCAGCCAGGCTTGCAACCAGGTAGGTAGCGTAGGTAGGTAGCTGGTAAGGTAAGTGCAGGCAGGTGTAGATCAAACCATTTTATTTCTATATATTTGGGGGGCCAATATAGACCTCTGCATACTGCTAAGATTCTGAGAAGTTACCCCATTTTTTTTTTTTTTTTTTTTTTTTACAGTAGTCATTTACTATGTGGATGGGTGGATGCATGCATGCCCAAACCTCTTACCCCACCCAAAATAAAGCCCTTGCTGGGTGCGTAGCCGTGTGTGCATGCCACTCTGGCCGTTCTTATCCGCTCTCTGGGGGCGTGCACAAAGTGGTGGCATTGCTAATGCAATGTCCTGCCTTGGTTGCCATGGCAACACAAGTCAAAGTTCATATCCAGCCAGCTCATAGGGCAAAGGTCGTATCCAGCTAGCTGGGGTGATGTCATCAAGGCAGCGATGACATATATAGGTGCCTATATAGGGGCAGGCAGCTTAGTTGCAGCCAGGCTTGCAACCAGGTAGGTAGCGTAGGTAGGTAGCTGGTAAGGTAAGTGCAGGCAGGTGTAGATCAAACCATTTTATTTCTATATATTTGGGGGGCCAATATAGACCTCTGCATACTGCTAAGATTCTGAGAAGTTACCCCATTTTTTTTTTTTTTTTTTTTTTTTTACAGTAGTCATTTACTATGTGGATGGGTGGATGCATGCATGCCCAAACCTCTTACCCCACCCAAAATAAAGCCCTTGCTGGGTGCGTAGCCGTGTGTGCATGCCACTCTGGCCGTTCTTATCCGCTCTCTGGGGGCGTGCACAAAGTGGTGGCATTGCTAATGCAATGTCCTGCCTTGGTTGCCATGGCAACACAAGTCAAAGTTCATATCCAGCCAGCTCATAGGGCAAAGGTCGTATCCAGCTAGCTGGGGTGATGTCATCAAGGCAGCGATGACATATATAGGTGCCTATATAGGGGCAGGCAGCTTAGTTGCAGCCAGGCTTGCAACCAGGTAGGTAGCGTAGGTAGGTAGCTGGTAAGGTAAGTGCAGGCAGGTGTAGATCAAACCATTTTATTTCTATATATTTGGGGGGCCAATATAGACCTCTGCATACTGCTAAGATTCTGAGAAGTTACCCCATTTTTTATTTTTTTTTTTTTTTTTTACAGTAGTCATTTACTATGTGGATGGGTGGATGCATGCATGCCCAAACCTCTTACCCCACCCAAAATAAAGCCCTTGCTGGGTGCGTAGCCGTGTGTGCATGCCACTCTGGCCGTTCTTATCCGCTCTCTGGGGGCGTGCACAAAGTGGTGGCATTGCTAATGCAATGTCCTGCCTTGGTTGCCATGGCAACACAAGTCAAAGTTCATATCCAGCCAGCTCATAGGGCAAAGGTCGTATCCAGCTAGCTGGGGTGATGTCATCAAGGCAGCGATGACATATATAGGTGCCTATATAGGGGCAGGCAGCTTAGTTGCAGCCAGGCTTGCAACCAGGTAGGTAGCGTAGGTAGGTAGCTGGTAAGGTAAGTGCAGGCAGGTGTAGATCAAACCATTTTATTTCTATATATTTGGGGGGCCAATATAGACCTCTGCATACTGCTAAGATTCTGAGAAGTTACCCCATTTTTTTTTTTTTTTTTTTTTTTTACAGTAGTCATTTACTATGTGGATGGGTGGATGCATGCATGCCCAAACCTCTTACCCCACCCAAAATAAAGCCCTTGCTGGGTGCGTAGCCGTGTGTGCATGCCACTCTGGCCGTTCTTATCCGCTCTCTGGGGGCGTGCACAAAGTGGTGGCATTGCTAATGCAATGTCCTGCCTTGGTTGCCATGGCAACACAAGTCAAAGTTCATATCCAGCCAGCTCATAGGGCAAAGGTCGTATCCAGCTAGCTGGGGTGATGTCATCAAGGCAGCGATGACATATATAGGTGCCTATATAGGGGCAGGCAGCTTAGTTGCAGCCAGGCTTGCAACCAGGTAGGTAGCGTAGGTAGGTAGCTGGTAAGGTAAGTGCAGGCAGGTGTAGATCAAACCATTTTATTTCTATATATTTGGGGGGCCAATATAGACCTCTGCATACTGCTAAGATTCTGAGAAGTTACCCCATTTTTTTTTTTTTTTTTTTTTTTTTACAGTAGTCATTTACTATGTGGATGGGTGGATGCATGCATGCCCAAACCTCTTACCCCACCCAAAATAAAGCCCTTGCTGGGTGCGTAGCCGTGTGTGCATGCCACTCTGGCCGTTCTTATCCGCTCTCTGGGGGCGTGCACAAAGTGGTGGCATTGCTAATGCAATGTCCTGCCTTGGTTGCCATGGCAACACAAGTCAAAGTTCATATCCAGCCAGCTCATAGGGCAAAGGTCGTATCCAGCTAGCTGGGGTGATGTCATCAAGGCAGCGATGACATATATAGGTGCCTATATAGGGGCAGGCAGCTTAGTTGCAGCCAGGCTTGCAACCAGGTAGGTAGCGTAGGTAGGTAGCTGGTAAGGTAAGTGCAGGCAGGTGTAGATCAAACCATTTTATTTCTATATATTTGGGGGGCCAATATAGACCTCTGCATACTGCTAAGATTCTGAGAAGTTACCCCATTTTTTTTTTTTTTTTTTTTTTACAGTAGTCATTTACTATGTGGATGGGTGGATGCATGCATGCCCAAACCTCTTACCCCACCCAAAATAAAGCCCTTGCTGGGTGCGTAGCCGTGTGTGCATGCCACTCTGGCCGTTCTTATCCGCTCTCGGGGGCGTGCACAAAGTGGTGGCATTGCTAATGCAATGTCCTGCCTTGGTTGCCATGGCAACACAAGTCAAAGTTCATATCCAGCCAGCTCATAGGGCAAAGGTCGTATCCAGCTAGCTGGGTGATGTCATCAAGGCAGCGATGACATATATAGGTGCCTATATAGGGGCAGGCAGCTTAGTTGCAGCCAGGCTTGCAACCAGGTAGGTAGCGTAGGTAGGTAGCTGGTAAGGTAAGTGCAGGCAGGTGTAGATCAAACCATTTTATTTCTATATATTTGGGGGGCCAATATAGACCTCTGCATACTGCTAAGATTCTGAGAAGTTACCCCATTTTTTTTTTTTTTTTTTTTTTTTTTACAGTAGTCATTTACTATGTGGATGGGTGGATGCATGCATGCCCAAACCTCTTACCCCACCCAAAATAAAGCCCTTGCTGGGTGCGTAGCCGTGTGTGCATGCCACTCTGGCCGTTCTTATCCGCTCTCTGGGGGTGCACAAAGTGGTGGCATTGCTAATGCAATGTCCTGCCTTGGTTGCCATGGCAACACAAGTCAAAGTTCATATCCAGCCAGCTCATAGGGCAAAGGTCGTATCCAGCTAGCTGGGGTGATGTCATCAAGGCAGCGATGACATATATAGGTGCCTATATAGGGGCAGGCAGCTTAGTTGCAGCCAGGCTTGCAACCAGGTAGGTAGCGTAGGTAGGTAGCTGGTAAGGTAAGTGCAGGCAGGTGTAGATCAAACCATTTTATTTCTATATATTTGGGGGGCCAATATAGACCTCTGCATACTGCTAAGATTCTGAGAAGTTACCCCATTTTTTTTTTTTTTTTTTTTTTTACAGTAGTCATTTACTATGTGGATGGGTGGATGCATGCATGCCCAAACCTCTTACCCCACCCAAAATAAAGCCCTTGCTGGGTGCGTAGCCGTGTGTGCATGCCACTCTGGCCGTTCTTATCCGCTCTCTGGGGGCGTGCACAAAGTGGTGGCATTGCTAATGCAATGTCCTGCCTTGGTTGCCATGGCAACACAAGTCAAAGTTCATATCCAGCCAGCTCATAGGGCAAAGGTCGTATCCAGCTAGCTGGGGTGATGTCATCAAGGCAGCGATGACATATATAGGTGCCTATATAGGGGCAGGCAGCTTAGTTGCAGCCAGGCTTGCAACCAGGTAGGTAGCGTAGGTAGGTAGCTGGTAAGGTAAGTGCAGGCAGGTGTAGATCAAACCATTTTATTTCTATATATTTGGGGGGCCAATATAGACCTCTGCATACTGCTAAGATTCTGAGAAGTTACCCCATTTTTTTTTTTTTTTTTTACAGTAGTCATTTACTATGTGGATGGGTGGATGCATGCATGCCCAAACCTCTTACCCCACCCAAAATAAAGCCCTTGCTGGGTGCGTAGCCGTGTGTGCATGCCACTCTGGCCGTTCTTATCCGCTCTGGGGGCGTGCACAAAGTGGTGGCATTGCTAATGCAATGTCCTGCCTTGGTTGCCATGCAACACAAGTCAAAGTTCATATCCAGCCAGCTCATAGGGCAAAGGTCGTATCCAGCTAGCTGGGGTGATGTCATCAAGGCAGCGATGACATATATAGGTGCCTATATAGGGGCAGGCAGCTTAGTTGCAGCCAGGCTTGCAACCAGGTAGGTAGCGTAGGTAGGTAGCTGGTAAGGTAAGTGCAGGCAGGTGTAGATCAAACCATTTTATTTCTATATATTTGGGGGGCCAATATAGACCTCTGCATACTGCTAAGATTCTGAGAAGTTACCCCATTTTTTTTTTTTTTTTTTTACAGTAGTCATTTACTATGTGGATGGGTGGATGCATGCATGCCCAAACCTCTTACCCCACCCAAAATAAAGCCCTTGCTGGGTGCGTAGCCGTGTGTGCATGCCACTCTGGCCGTTCTTATCCGCTCTCTGGGGGCGTGCACAAAGTGGTGGCATTGCTAATGCAATGTCCTGCCTTGGTTGCCATGGCAACACAAGTCAAAGTTCATATCCAGCCAGCTCATAGGGCAAAGGTCGTATCCAGCTAGCTGGGGTGATGTCATCAAGGCAGCGATGACATATATAGGTGCCTATATAGGGGCAGGCAGCTTAGTTGCAGCCAGGCTTGCAACCAGGTAGGTAGCGTAGGTAGGTAGCTGGTAAGGTAAGTGCAGGCAGGTGTAGATCAAACCATTTTATTTCTATATATTTGGGGGGCCATATAGACCTCTGCATACTGCTAAGATTCTGATTATTTTTTTGAAATTTTTTTACATTTTTCATTGACAAACAAAACTCCCCAGAGGGCATACCCTCCGACCCCAACCCCCCCTAACCCACCCCCCATTCCTTCATCCTGTCAGTTCCACAATCCTTGTTGAGTATGCATAAAAGTCTGCAGACCATGATTCTCGACCTCCTCCCACCACGTGAGTGGGTCTGCAATTGAAGAATGTTCATCAAGGGCAAATAAAAGTAAAGCACGACCAGGCAGCTTGACTGAGCCACGCCCTGCACACCTCTCACCAGCCAGCGAAGACAAGATACATGCAAAGATAGCATAAATCATTCCTCCACCCTGCCCACCTCACCTCCCAGCCTATGTGTGAGAACCAGCCGCTCCAGTCCAGGGGTCGCCAACCATTTTCCCCAGATTTTCTCAAATTCTTAGATGCTTTTCGTTGTTCATACGCGTACCTCTCCATGCCAATCAGCCAATTAACCTCCCCACAAATTCCGAAACCGAGGGAGGGGTCTCGTCCAACCAATGTTGCGCAATAAGTTTACGCGCCATAAATAGAATACGGCTACTGCAAGTTGTTCTGCAGCGGGCAACGCTACGTCTTCCACTATCCTAACACACAGACCGAGGAGACTGTTGCAGTGCCACTGAGTATGCTTTTTGAATGGCCGACGCCACCCCTCTCCAATAGCGAACAGCTTGGACAGCGCCAAACATATGTAGTATCCCCCCTTCATGGACATGACATCGTTGGCACATGGCGTATCCCGAACCCTTATGCGGAAGAGGAACTGTGGTGTGCGATATACCCGGTGTAGGAGGTAGAGGTGTGATAGCCTATGCTGCTCCCCTAAGGACAATTTAGGTGTCATTTCCACTATTTCAGTCCATTGACCTTCCTCTATAGGGCCTATGTCCACCTCCCATTTCTCCCGCAGTTGAAGGGGAAATCTATCTAGGTGCTTAGATATAATATGTCTGTATAGACAGGAGATAAGTCCCTTAGTGGATTCAGACTCCCCTACAATGTTCATAGGTGCATATTATGTACGTCTGAAGTTAGTATGTCCCCTTCCGCTTCACACGCATGGCGAAGCTGCAGATATTTGTAAAACTGAGCATGTGGCAGCACAAATTGACTCTGCAGCTGGTCAAACCGCTTCAGCTGTCTACCATCATACAACTGCACTACCCTCCTAATTCCTGTGTCTCTCCAGGCAGAAACCCCTCCAGAAAATACAATTCTCCCAACCACGGAGTATCCCATATGGATGTGTATTGTGTATAACCCGTGACCACATATAAGTTCCGGACCTTCCACCATAATTTATGGATAAGTAGCAGCGTTGGTATCTGAGGGCTGAGCAGTAGTATCTTTTTAGCTTCCAGGTTTCAAACAAGAGTCTGACCGTAAGTGGTGTCCCAGCAGAGCTTTGTTCTGATCGCCCCCATCACCCACTTCCCATCCCCGCAGGTGCTGCAGTTGGGCCGCAAGGAAGTACATCGCCGCATTGGGAATAGCAAGACCCCATCATCTTTAGCCCTTTGTAGGGTCTCCAGTTTGATGCGGGGGTGCTGGGAACCCCATATCAATGCACGGAAGAGAGAGTGAACCTTGCAGAAAAGGCGAGAGGGAAGCCACACAGGAGAGTTATGTAAAATATATAACAGCTGTGGCATCCATATCATCTTCACTAGATTCGCCCTGCCCACCACTGATAACGGCAACTTACGCCAACCGCCAATTTCTGTTGAAATTTATCTATCAGAGGTGTCACGTTTAGTTTCTCATATGCTCTGACCTCTCTGGAGATAAATACTCCCAGGTATTTAAACGTACTGACACTCCTCAATGGGATGGCCGGATCCAATTGCAGAGCATCTTCTGAATCTACGGGCATAATGACTGATTTATCCCAATTTATAGTAAGACCCGAGTATGTGCCAATTCATTTATAGTGGCCATGGCATTAGAGAGGGAGCGGAGGAGTCATTAAGATAAAGTAATAGATCATCGGCGTACAACGCCACTTTATCCTCCCTCACTCCCCTTCGAAAGCCAACCACTCCGGGATGCAAGCGCAAAGGGAGGCTAAGGGCTCTATAGCCAGCGCAAATAATAACGGGGAGATCGGGCATCCCTGCCGTGTTCCCCGATGAAGCGGAAAAGATGAGGACAGCCCACCATTTATCCTCAAACGAGCTACTGGGGCAGAGTACAGCAGCTGCAGAGATGAGAGGAACACCGGTCCAAACCCCACCCGCTCCAATACCGCCCACAAGTATGACCATTCGACACTGTCAAATGCCTTGACAGCGTCCAATGAACAGACCACTCGGCCCCGGATTATCTACTGGTAACTGCAGATTGAGGTGTAGTCTGCGTATATTCAAAGCCGTGGACCTAGCAGGGATAAATCCGTCTGATCGGGGTGTATCAAAGATGAAATGACCCCTGAGAGACGAGTAGCCAGAGCCTTAGCTATGATTTTAATATCAACTGGAAGTAAGGAAATAGGCCTATAGGAATCAGAGTCAAGGGATCTCTCCCAGGTTTTGGTAAGACCACTATTATCGCTTCTGCATAGAAACTGGCAGGGTGCCTGATTCCAATGAGGCGTTCCATAGTTCCAGCAATTTGGGGAGCAGGGGTTTCCAACCAAATTTATACAATTCAGCCGGGAGCCCGTCCGATCCTGGCGCCTTGTGATTATGAAGGGAGGTTACCGCCGCTTCTAATTCTTCTAAAGTTAATGGTGTGTCTAAGAAGGCCTGCTGTTCCGATGTGAGTGTTGGTAAAGATATACCGCTCAAAAACTGTGTCACTTGAGTCGGAGTAACCGTGGTATGGTGGGAATATAACGTTAAATAATAACTTCTAAACACCTCCAGTATGTCCATCAGTGCTGTCACTACATCCCCTTCCTGATTCCTAATACCCGTGATGTACGAGGGGTCCCGTTGAGCTTTGGCTACCACTGCCAGAATGTGTCCCGCCTTCTCCCCCTCCACAAAAAAAGAATGTTTAGCAATGTACGCTTTTGTGCTGCGGACTCCATATCAATATATTGACAGCTTTATGGGCCGCCTGAAGCCTCCGGGCAGTAGCCCCCGTCGGTTGTAGGATATGTTGCTCTTCCTCTCTCTTAAGCCCTTCAGTAGGTCCCTTCGCAATTGTCCCCTCCTTCTTTTCACCCCCGGTGATACGCTGAATAAAGTGGCCCCGCAAGTATGCCTTCATAGCGTCCCATTCCACCTGGAGAGACACAGAACCCCCATTTAACACAAAGTACTCATCTATCACCGGCACCACCGTGGTCGGATCCAAAACGGTCAACCAATGTGGGTTCAGTCTCCACAGGCCTCTCCCGACCACCCCTGACCAGGATGTGTTAATTGCAGTTTCATGGGTGAGTGATCCGAGAGAGTCCTGGGGAGATAATCAACACCAGTTATAAGATTCAACATGTGTTCAGAGCAGACAGCTAAATCAATTCTGGATAGGGAATGATGCGTGGATGAGTAACAGGAATAAATCCGCTCCCCCGGATGTCTCTGTCGCCACACGTCAGTTAAGGACAATTCTTTTAGCATTTTCCCCATAGCGGTAGCACCAGCGGCCAAAGTCACCGAACCCACACTAAGTCTGTCTATAGAGGGATCAACCACTGTGTTGAAATCCCCTACTATCAGAAGAGGGACATCCGGGTGAGCCGAGCCAAACTCATCACTCTATTTAAGACCGTACAACTATAAGGATGCGGAACATAGACCGCAGCAAGAATACATCTGATCCCATAAATAGTGCAATATAAGCAGATGAACCTACCCTCTTGATCAATTCTACTGTCATGCATGTGAAGGGATATCTTTATGCACCAGTATGCTCACCCCCCTAGAGTATTGTGTATGAACAGAATGATAACTCCACCCCACCCATGCACGCCTCAGGTATTGAGTGGTATCCGCGGTCATATGTGTTTCCTGTACACACAGTACCACTGGATGATACTGTCGCAGGAAATCAAACAGTGCATACCGCTTCCGCATCTCCCAAGCCCGCACATTCCATGAGATTACTGTAAGTTTGCTAGCCATAGTCACCATTCAACACATATCCAAGAAAATTGCCATGCTGCCCAGTGGACACATCCGTGAACATACAAAGGTTCATAAGCTAAGATGGTAATCATAGTGCCATACTAAGAATGTCCACCGGGCAGCAGAGGCGCACAGGTTTCTGAACAGAACATGCAAAGCAAAACATTGCATACTAGGACTGGCCACTGGGTGGCAGAGGCGCGCAGGCTCCCAAACATATCATGTAAAGTAAAACATTTCCATACTACTAATGGCCATCGGATGGCGGAGGTACACAGGTCTCTAGACATCTCATGCAGATGAATACATTGCCACCCTAAGAGTGACCATTGGTGGCAGAGGTGCACAGGTGACTACACAGGTTATGCATGTGGAAAAAAAATGTAAGGTACCGTGTGGATCCTGACACTTGAAGAAAAAGGAAAACTCCTCAACTGAAAACCAAACAACCGCGGTTCCCAAAAACAAAGCGATCTGCACCCAAAAAATCTGCAGATTAGGGCACCAGTTCTCCATGACCGTAACACAATGAGCAATCAGTCAGATATATGCAGTAAGAATAAAGCAGGACGGGTCCCGCTTAAAACAGAAAATGTAATCCTGCGGGCCAGCAGGAGATCATAACATAGAGGGAAGAGAGAAGAACATGAACACTCTCCAGACACCCGGACAGTTTCCGAGGGTAACAAGACTTTAACTTGAATAGGTAATTCCGGAGCTCAGGCCGGTACGTCACGATGCGGGCTGCGTCCTCCACGCAGATGTTGTTCTTCTTGAAAAATGAGTGTCCCCTGCTGCCACGACCCGCAGCTTGGCCGGATACAGCATGGCATATGGCACCTGGAGATTGCGCAACCTCCTCTTCACCTCCAGAAATTGCGCCCTCTGTTTCTGGACCTCTGCAGAGTGGTCAAGGAAGAAAGATATCTTACTGCCATTATAGTAATCTCTGGTAAATTCCGGGCCGCCCGCAGTATAGTGTCACGATCACGGTAATGGAGCAATTTCACCAATACAGCACGAGGTGGGGAGCCGGGTGGGAGGGGTCGGGTAGGCACCCTGTGAGCCCTTTCAACAGCATACATAGGAGACAGGTTATCCTTCCCAAAAACCTCAGAGAGCCAGTTCTCAAAGTATTCTGTGGGTGTGCACCCTCCATTCTTTCCGGCACTCCCACCAGTCTGACATTATTCCGTCTCAGACGGTTCTCCAGGTCGTCCGTTTTTAATAGCAGCTGCGAGATAACTTGATCGTGTTTGCGGGAAGTGTAGCAATAGCGCCACCTTATCTTCCAGTCTCCCACTCTGTGCTCCACTTCCGTGGTTCTATCACTGATTTGCGTAAATCTTGGCGAAGAAACCCCACTTCACCCTGCAAGCTGCCCACTTGTTGTGTAAGAGAAGAAATAGCAGCATTACATTTGGTGATAGAGGAATTGCATTGTGAGACTGCCAGCAAAATGTCTCTCAGCGTGGGCTCTTGTGCACAGACTGTCCCTGGGGCATAGGTGTGATGCTGCTCTGCTGTGCTTCCCCTGCCACAGCCTCCATGCATTCCTCTTCTCCCTCCTTGTCACTGCATCCCCCACCATGTCTGTCTCTGAAGGGGCAATCTCTATGGGGCTGTCCTCTATAGTGTCCCCCTCCACCGGATCATACCGTACACAGCCATTGCTCATCCGTGGGGTCGGTGGGTTTCTGGAACGCCGCCAGCTTGGCAGCAGTTCCTGCAGTGAGCTGTCTTGTGCTGCGCGGCATGTGAGGCGGCGGGCCGGCGCCATCTTGGATTTCTCGCCGCCCGCTCCCGCCATGGATTTAGGCTTTTTGGGGACCCTGCCAGCCATCTGTCCGGTACCGGAGTGCTGCCCGGACCTCCCTGCGTCTCTGAGGTGCTGCCTGTGAGGATGGTGGCCCGCAGGAGGAGTTCTGTGCCGGTAATCAGCGGGACCCGCGGAGCTCTCAGACCTCGCGTCCGCTCACATGCCCGGCTAGGCTCCGCCCCCAATATAGACCTCTGCATACTGCTAAGATTCTGAGAAGTTACCCCATTTTTTTTTTTTTTTTTTTTTTTTTACAGTAGTCATTTACTATGTGGATGGTGGATGCATGCATGCCCAAACCTCTTACCCCACCCAAAATAAAGCCCTTGCTGGGTGCGTAGCCGTGTGTGCATGCCACTCTGGCCGTTCTTATCCGCTCTCTGGGGGCGTGCACAAAGTGGTGGCATTGCTAATGCAATGTCCTGCCTTGGTTGCCATGGCAACACAAGTCAAAGTTCATATCCAGCCAGCTCATAGGGCAAAGGTCGTATCCAGCTAGCTGGGGTGATGTCATCAAGGCAGCGATGACATATATAGGTGCCTATATAGGGGCAGGCAGCTTAGTTGCAGCCAGGCTTGCAACCAGGTAGGTAGCGTAGGTAGGTAGCTGGTAAGGTAAGTGCAGGCAGGTGTAGATCAAACCATTTTATTTCTATATATTTGGGGGGCCAATATAGACCTCTGCATACTGCTAAGATTCTGAGAAGTTACCCCATTTTTTTTTTTTTTTTTTTTTTTTTTTTCAGTAGTCATTTACTATGTGGATGGGTGGATGCATGCATGCCCAAACCTCTACCCCACCCAAAATAAAGCCCTTGCTGGGTGCGTAGCCGTGTGTGCATGCCACTCTGGCCGTTCTTATCCGCTCTCTGGGGGCGTGCACAAAGTGGTGGCATTGCTAATGCAATGTCCTGCCTTGGTTGCCATGGCAACACAAGTCAAAGTTCATATCCAGCCAGCTCATAGGGCAAAGGTCGTATCCAGCTAGCTGGGTGATGTCATCAAGGCAGCGATGACATATATAGGTGCCTATATGGGGCAGGCAGCTTAGTTGCAGCCAGGCTTGCAACCAGGTAGGTAGCGTAGGTAGGTAGCTGGTAAGGTAAGTGCAGGCAGGTGTAGATCAAACCATTTTATTTCTATATATTTGGGGGGCCAATATAACCTCTGCATACTGCTAAGATTCTGAGAAGTTACCCCATTTTTTTTTTTTTTTTTTTTTTTTTTTACAGTAGTCATTTACTATGTGGATGGGTGGATGCATGCATGCCCAAACCTCTTACCCCACCCAAAATAAAGCCCTTGCTGGGTGCGTAGCCGTGTGTGCATGCCACTCTGGCCGTTCTTATCCGCTCTCTGGGGGCGTGCACAAAGTGGTGGCATTGCTAATGCAATGTCCTGCCTTGGTTGCCATGGCAACACAAGTCAAAGTTCATATCCAGCCAGCTCATAGGGCAAAGGTCGTATCCAGCTAGCTGGGGTGATGTCATCAAGGCAGCGATGACATATATAGGTGCCTATATAGGGGCAGGCAGCTTAGTTGCAGCCAGGCTTGCAACCAGGTAGGTAGCGTAGGTAGGTAGCTGGTAAGGTAAGTGCAGGCAGGTGTAGATCAAACCATTTTATTTCTATATATTTGGGGGGCCAATATAGACCTCTGCATACTGCTAATATTCTGAGAAGTTACCCATTTTTTTTTTTTTTTTTTTTACAGTAGTCATTTACTATGTGGATGGGTGGATGCATGCATGCCCAAACCTCTTACCCCACCCAAAATAAAGCCCTTGCTGGGTGCGTAGCCGTGTGTGCATGCCACTCTGGCCGTTCTTATCCGCTCTCTGGGGGCGTGCACAAAGTGGTGGCATTGCTAATGCAATGTCCTGCCTTGGTTGCCATGGCAACACAAGTCAAAGTTCATATCCAGCCAGCTCATAGGGCAAAGGTCGTATCCAGCTAGCTGGGGTGATGTCATCAAGGCAGCGATGACATATATAGGTGCCTATATAGGGGCAGGCAGCTTAGTTGCAGCCAGGCTTGCAACCAGGTAGGTAGCGTAGGTAGGTAGCTGGTAAGGTAAGTGCAGGCAGGTGTAGATCAAACCATTTTATTTCTATATATTTGGGGGGGCCAATATAGACCTCTGCATACTGCTAAGATTCTGAGAAGTTACCCCATTTTTTTTTTTTTTTTTTTTTTTTTTTTTTACAGTAGTCATTTACTATGTGGATGGGTGGATGCATGCATGCCCAAACCTCTTACCCCACCCAAATAAAGCCCTTGCTGGGTGCGTAGCCGTGTGTGCATGCCACTCTGGCCGTTCTTATCCGCTCTCTGGGGGCGTGCACAAAGTGGTGGCATTGCTAATGCAATGTCCTGCCTTGGTTGCCATGGCAACACAAGTCAAAGTTCATATCCAGCCAGCTCATAGGGCAAAGGTCGTATCCAGCTAGCTGGGGTGATGTCATCAAGGCAGCGATGACATATATAGGTGCCTATATAAGGGCAGGCAGCTTAGTTGCAGCCAGGCTTGCAACCAGGTAGGATCGTAGGTAGGTAGCTGGTAAGGTAAGTGCAGGCAGGTGTAGATCAAACCATTTATTTCTATATATTTGGGGGGCCAATATAGACCTCTTTTTTAATCCAAATTATTTTTATTGAAATATTTGCATTTTCATTGACAAACAAACTCCCCAGAGGGCATACCCTCCGACCCCAACCCTCCCTAACCCACCCCCCATTCCTTCATCCTGTCAGTTCCACAATCCTTGTTGAGTATGCATAAAAGTCTGCAGACCATGATTCTCGACCTCCTCCCACACGTGAGTGGGTCTGCAATTGAAGAATGTTCATCAAGGGCAAATAAAGTAAGCACGACCAGGCAGCTTGACTGAGCCACGCCCTGCACACCTCTCACCAGCCAGCGAAGACAAGATACATGCAAAGATAGCATAAATCATTCCTCCACCCTGCCCACATCACCTCCCAGCCTATGTGTGAGAACCCCGCTCCCAGTCAGGGGTCGCCAACCATTTTCCCCAGATTTTCTCAAATTTCTTAGATGCTTTTCGTTGTTCATACGCGTACCTCTCCATGCCATCAGCCAATTAACCTTCCCCACAAATTCCGAAACCGAGGGAGGGGTCTCGTCCAACCAATGTTGCGCAATAAGTTTACGCGCCATAAATAGAATACGGCTACTGCAAGTTGTTCTGCAGCGGGCAACGCTACGTCTTCCACGTATCCTAACACACAGACCAGAGGAGACTGTTGCAGTGCCACTGAGTATGCTTTTTGAATGGCCGACGCCACCACTCTCCATAGCGGAACAGCTTGGGACAGCGCCAAAACATATGTAGTATCCCCCTTCATGGACATGACATCGTTGGCACATGGGCGTATCCCGAACCCTTATGCGGAAGAGGAACTGTGTGGGCGATATACCCGGTGTAGGAGGTAAGGTGATAGAGGATTGATAGCCTATGATGCTGCTCCCCTAAGGACAATTTAGGTGTCATTTCCACTATTTCAGTCCATTGACCTTCCTCTATAGGGCCTATGTCCACCTCCCATTTCTCCCGCAGTTGAAGGGGAAATCTATCTAGGTGCTTAGATAAAATGTCTGTATAGACAGGAGATAAGTCCCTTAGTGGATTCGACTCCCCTACAATGTTCATAGGTGGCATATTATGTACGTCTGAAGTTAGTATGTCCCCTTCCGCTTCACACGCATGGCGAAGCTGCAGATATTTGTAAAACTGAGCATGTGGCAGCACAAATTGACTCTGGCAGCTGGTCAAACCGCTTTCAGCTGTCTACCATCATACAACTGCACCTACCCCTCCTAATTCCTGTGTCTCTCCAGGCAGAAAACCCCTCCAGAAAATACAATTCTCCCAACCACGGAGTATCCCATATGGATGTGTATTGTGTATAACCCGTGACCCCATATAAGTTCCGGACCTTCCACCATAATTTATGGATAAGTAGCAGCGTTGGTATCTGAGGGCTGAGCAGTAGTATCTTTTTTAGCTTCCAGGGTTTCAAACAAGAGTCTGACCGTAAGTGGTGTCCCAGCAGAGCTTTGTTCTGATCGCCCCCATCACCCACTCCCATCCCCGCAGGTGCTGCAGTTGGGCCGCAAGGAAGTACATTCGCCGCATTGGGAATAGCAAGACCCCCATCATCTTTAGCCCTTTGTAGGGTCTCCAGTTTGATGCGGGGTGCTGGGAACCCCCTATCATGCACGGAAGAGAGAGTGAACCTTGCAGAAAAGGCGAGAGGGAAGCCACACAGGAGAGTTATGTAAAATATATAACGCTGTGGCATCCATATCATCTTCACTAGATTCGCCTGCCCCACCACTGATAACGGCAAACTTTCGCAACCGCCAATTTCTGTTGAAATTTATCTATCAGAGGTGTCACGTTTAGTTTCTCATATGCTCTGACCTCTCTGGAGATAAATACTCCCAGGTATTTAAACGTACTGACACTCCTCAAGTGGGATGGCCGGATCCAATTGCAGAGCATCGTCTGATCTACGGGCATAATGACCTGATTGGTATCCCAATTTATAGTAAGACCCCGAGTATGTGCCAAATTCATTTATAGTGGCCATGGCATTAGAGAGGGAAGCGGAGAGTCATTAAGATAAAGTAATATATCATCGCGTACACGCCACTTATCCTCCCTCACATCCCCTTCGAAAAGCCAACCACTCCGGGATTGCAAGCGCACCAGGGCTGCTAAGGGCTCTATAAGCCAGCTAAAATATAACGGGGATGATCGGGCCATCCCTGGCCGTGTTCCCCGCTGAAGCGGAAAGATGAGGACAGCCCACCATTTATCCTCAAACGAGCTACTGGGGCAGAGTACAGCAGCTGCAGAATGAGAGGAACACCGGTCCCAAACCCCACCCGCTCCAATACCGCCCACAAGTATGACCATTCGAACACTTGTCAAATGCCTTGACAGCGTCCAATGAACAGACCCA